>NC_057807.1:590905983-590995475 GCF_018294505.1 Triticum aestivum | reverse complement strand
GAGGGCGGGCCGGCGTGGCAGCGGGCCGGCCGCGGGCGGCGGGGCCTGGCAGTTCGGCCGATGGTGGCTGGCGGCTTAGGGGGTGTGGAGTTTGATGATAAACTGGAGGCCCTTGATTTCGTATCCAACGGCTGGAAAATCTAATGACCAGAGATGAAAAAGTCAGTCGACTGACGTGTAGCTTCACCCCGCACGTACACATGCACACACGCAAGACACGCACGCACGCAAGACACGCACGCATGCAGGCGTGCAACACTGACACGTACACATAACGTACACATGCACGCACGCCAGACACGCACGCATGCAGGCATGCAACACTGACACGTACACACGGACGCATGCTGGCGTGCAACACTGACACGTACACATGCACTCACAAACACACGCACATATGCACCCATGTATGCAACACTGAAACGTACCCTTGCACGCACGCAACACTCGCACGCCTGCATGCACACGGCACACGACGCAAGACACACGCTCAACCTATACATGCATGCACCCTTTGTTAAGGACATGGATTTTTACGGGTATTAATCAATCTTATCTGTGATAAGCAGAACATTGATGTTTGCAGCGGTCTTTATGAATCACAACATATCAAACGGGCTATCAACATAGTAGGCTTATCTACATGAAAAAGATGACATCACACTCAATGAACAACCATCGGTTTATGAAATGCCCGCTTCTGACCGCCCTGGCCCACCAAAGGTTCCTCTGCCGTGCGCTGCCTGCATTGGCTCACTGACATGCAGGCCATGCACCCAAAGAGCCCACACGTCAGTGGAAGAATGGCACGGTGTCCTAGGTCAGAGTCGAGGGCGCCACTCGCTACACGCTCGGCTGAACACGCCTCCGTGCCACATTCAAACGCCTCCATGAAACCCGCCCGTGTGGAAGCCGAGAAACCCACTCTGGACACACGTCCGTTCATGACCGGGCCGGTGTTAAACGCAACGTCGGCCGAGCTCCTCCCGTCCACCGTCTATTTAATATCCAATTTAAACGAGGCCAAACGCCGGCCAAGAATCGCACACCTCCGCCGCTCCCCTATCTCCTCCACCATTTTGTCCACTCTTACAATGGCTTACGAAGAGTAGTTATTCCGCATCCAAGCCGGCTGGGTAGCCCGCCGGATACGAGCTATGCAGCTCGCTGATCCACCTCCCTCCCCTCACCCGATGGAGCCAGTTGCTGCCCCAAGCTGGCGCGCGCTTTAGCAACTCGCCGCTCTAGGCCAGCTCGACGAGGAGCGGTGCACGGGCATCGTTGCTGCCGTCCACGCCGCCGCCTCGTATCGCGTCTCCCATTTCTATGGCCGAGACTCCCATGCCGTGGGCCGCGCCATGCAAGCAGCGACAGAAGCCGGGTGCGCGGAGAGCGATGAGTCGGTGGCCAGTGCCTCCGTGTCCGCCGCCATCATCGAGGAGAAGTAGAACACGGGAGGCCGCTGCTGCTTGGGTCCCATGAAGGCCACCGCGGAGGCGACGCCGGCGTACACAGCAGGTGTCTTGCTGGATCCTTTTGTTGCGAGGACCTTCGTCGACCCCGCATGGGATCCACGGAAGAGGGGAATGTTAGGATGAACTCGAGCCGGTGCCGGCCATGGCGAAGTAGTGGCCGGTGATGAACTCGAACCGGTGCCGGCCACCATCATCTTCGGCACCAGCCAATGATATCAGTTGGGCAGTGGGGAAGCGAGCCGTCCTTTGCACTGAAGCATATACCTACGGGGCTCCCGGCAGTCCGGTGATTGTGCTGCCGGACATGAGGAACACAAATTGATCGGCGGGCGACCATTTAGGCCAGGTATTATATACCTGTGCTGTCCAGAACTAGCACCGCGTAGTTCATTTGAATGTAATGAAATCCGTCATGTTTGTATGAAAATCTGGTATTTTATATGATTTCCATCGTTGTTTATATGAAATATCAGTTTGTCTACGTGTTTGCGTGAATTTCGTTCGGTTGGATGGCGTAATTTGCGGGTCGCCGGTCGGTCTGCGGGCGGTTCGGGCGGCATTGTGGGACAAAAAAACACAGCTCGTGCGAGCTCGTCTCCAACATGCGCGCTGGAGGATGCATGACAGCATGAGCACCCGAGCCATTCCTCGTTCATCGGTGGCAAAGGCACCGGTGGACAAAAGGGTCGCCAATATTTTGGCTACCCCGGGGAAGATCTCAAACAACCCCTCCCAACAGATTCAAATCCATCATTCGCCGTCGAATTTTGCCATGTGTTGTTTTCATGGACTAGCAGGATGCCCGTGCATTGCACGGAACATCAAGATGCATTTTTTACAAACTCCCGCATGCATGCAAGGGATAATTAATGTCCTCCTTTGCTAGTACCACGAGGCAAACACCATTAATATTGCATCGATTAGTGTTAGTGGCCTTGTATATCTGCAAATTGTAATTTTGATAGTGGCCCCTTGTATATAAAAATGGAGGGAGGAAGATGAGAGATAAGGTGAGGAGGAGTGGGGCGTGGTGGTGATTGGTGGTCGGATTGGGCGGAGGCATGGGGATGGACGGCGCATTATGTCTAGGTTTGTATCTCTCTCACACAGACTACATAGGTGGGGGACGTGCACGAAGAGAAGAGGTGCACGCGCGGCGCACGTACTCCCGTCTCTTTCCCAACCACACCCGCGTGGGTACACGGTGGAGCTCATTTCTGTACGAAAAAGGCAGCCCACGTGGTAATTTGGCACGTGCACTGGTTGTCCACTTGGTGGAGGGAGGATCGTCTACCACGGGTGAACAAACAAATTGCGACTTGACGTGTTATGTTAAAAAAGAGGCAAACCATGTGGGGCCTACCTTAGAGGCAAGGCTCTATACACTGGAGTACTTTTGATGTGTCCCGTCAACTCGCAGAACGAGGAGAAGCTTGCTTAGTACGCTGTCTCCCCCGCCCACGGGCGCAGTGGCTCACAGGATGAGGTGAAGTTTGCTTACGAGTAGTAGTAGTACTCCTACTACTGTATGCCTTACGCCCACTCCCTCGCCCACGCGCGTGGTGGCTCACAGCATGAGGAGAAAATTTTACTCCCTCCGTCTAGGTGAGTAAGTCATCTTAGGTTGTGCACCGTGACCAAGGAGGAGGAGAAAATGAGAGAACTTAATGTCCATTTGCTAATTAATAGCATTGCATGCAATGAACTAACCACTTCATGTCATGTTTGGTAGTCTCAAGTCATTAAAAGCATGCACACCCCACATCTCTTATTGGTTGATATGTCAAGAAACAAGAGACGAGGTAGAATTTAATGCACCGCGCCTAAGTGTTTTGGGATTATTTGGTTTTCATAAGATGACTTACACACCTGGACAGAGGGAGTACTACTCCCTCCGTTTACTCCTCGTCCCTACTACGTACCTTGGTTAGTACTCCCTCCATTTACTTATACAAGGCCACTATACAAAAATACATTTTGCATCTATACAAGGCCACAAATAGTAATCGAGACAAAAGTTACTACTCCCTCCTTTCCAGTTTATGGCTCAATTTCAAAATCTCTCCAACCAAGGTAGACGGTGAGTGGTCAAATTAATTTCGTAGTTTGCACAAGTAATTAGTACGCTCGTTTTTCTCAAGAAGTTATGTTTACCGAGGCATTAATTAGAACGAATGCATGAATGACCACTAAATTTCCATGAACTTGTACATGCATTGGTTAGTTTCCTCTTGACACTGCTTGCGTCGGGTGATCTAACGCACCTCGAAATCCAACATGTAATGGTACTACTACTAATATGGTAGACTTGAGACTTATCAAACGGAAAAACAAATGTTTTTAGATGAGCCCTATAAACCCTAGTGGATACGTACTCCGTAAAAACAGATTTTTCCAAAACTAAGTCGCTCCCTTTCATGAATTCTGTAGTATACTCCTCCGTCGATGCTCCCTTTCATGAATTCTGTACTTGCTGTTGCCGACATGTGGGACATATAGCAACCGGGTCGACGTGTCAAGCACCAAAAAACAGTGCAGAACAGCAGGGGGGACGCACCCCACTTGTACCGGCCCAGTAGTAGTAATGAGCAATGAGACGTCAAATCACAATGCCGCACCTTCCCAGACGGACGAAGCAATCATTATTTCACACTTCGGTTCGCCATCATCTCAAACCACGTAGTATTGCTTCTGCCTGAAGAGGGACACGCGCATCACCTTGGTACATCATGACACGTGGGACCGCATGACAGGCCATGCTCCCCCGTTGATCGCTCGGTAAAATCACCTCATTTTTACTATACTTCCTCCATATCGGTTTACTACATGGCATGCACGTCATTCTAGGTTGAGAATTTAACTGGCTATATATGTGATGAACAGTACTCCAGCCTTTTAAAAATGTATACTTTTGTAGAGCAGTACTATCGATGGATTGCGCCATGGAGCAAAAATTGAAATTAAAAAAAGGTGGTACATATAGAGAGCGCTCGCCGCCAATTAATGCATATAGTACTATTAAAAAAGCTAGTACATGCTTAATTGGGGTGCTAAATTCTATTAAAGAAATACTAGTGGTATGTATCATACTAAGGAGTTAAAGTAACGAGAAGAAACATAACATAGTTCTGCTGGGGCTCAGCACAACACACCCCTCAAATTAAACTAAGCACACTTGAAATTAAACAATGCAACTAATCCGATAGACACTGCATTAGAACCACCATGAGTAACGACACTGACACCTTACTCACTCGGAGGAGTCCTCGTCCACGTCCTCGACTTCGTCCTTGTCCCTCTTCCTCTTGGCCGATACTTCTTTGCTTGAACCGCACACTTGGCTCTTGCTCTTCATCCAACCCTTGTAGATATTGAAACAAAGGTAGCCATCCATTGCAGCGTAGTGGATGTGGTCTATATCTAGTACATTCCGCTGCCATGCATGATGATGAAACGTGTAATGAGGTTTCTCCAGTTTACCGTACGAAGGATGAACCATGGCTCCTGCCAGGGTCAGCATTGAAGGCTGGCCACCGGAGGGCAGAAGCCGATTCTTCTGGAGGTCGAAGGGGTTGCCTACAATGAGGCCTATCCGACGCAGGACTTCTTTGTCGTTACCAAAGTCTACAGTAACAAATTTGACTAGGTTGCTCTTGAGGAAGTTCTTAAAATCCAGGCATTCAACGTCGGCATGGCATATGTGGTAGACCAAGCATAACTCATGCACGCAAACCTGGATCATGGCGGGCTTCTTCCTCTCTTCGTCCTTTAGATCCTTCTGTTGTCCCAGGACTATGGTGTACTCAACATCTAGCCCAGCGACCCACTCATCATCTGAGTCTTCGAACATGCATCTGAAGCGAGAAAGGCATCCTTTCACCGTCGCGGAAGAACGAGTGTAGATGACGTCGAACTCATCGCCGGTGATGGTTCTAACCTTGTACTCACCGCCGATCATGGAGATTTGGGACTCCATGGATTTGGGAGGAGGGTTAGGATTAGTGGAACTGCCGTAATGCGAATGGACGAGACGACTAGGAGCGAACCGCCATAGTATTAAAGGATGTGCGGGGATGAGTAGGAGCGAACTGCCAGCGTGCGAACGACAGGGTAGTGGCTTTCCATTCTCCGATGATACGGGCTTCCGAGAGCCCTTGGATCTGAGATTGAATGGTTGCATGGCGTGATTCTAGACCTATGGGTGAATATCCTATCCTGGAGGGTTATTCTGCAAATTTTCAGCAACTTAGCATGCGACCATTTGATCTCAGATCCAAGGGCTGCCAGCAGCCCGTATCATGGTCGCGCCTACCACGATCGTCACGTCGCTCGCGCGGTCGCGCCCTTGGAGATTTAACATGGTGCGTTAGGCTATGTGATGTTGGCATGTCATACATACTCATCACTTAGTCACTCGTACTACAACAAGGTTGGCTATAAGGTTGGCTATAAGTGTATTTATTTATTTTACTCCTTTCTATCTCTTTCTTCATACTCCCTCCGTCCCATAATATAAGAATGTTTTTTACACTAGTGTATTGCCAAAAATGTTCTTATATTATGGGACACATGGAGTACTAGTATTTATTGCATTTGCCAAGGAGTGACCTTTTCCAATGAAATGGTGTTGCTAAGTTTGCTTCATTTAATTAGCTATAGACTTAAAATTGTCTTTTCACCTAGGTACACGCACTTAGCACCATTTCTTCCTTGGGTCACCAAACTTGCCACATCAGACTTTATGCCGATGTGGCAAGCTTAGCACCTGTAGGAGTAAGTAAGTACTACAATAGTGGGCTATAAGCCCGCTTTACATGGCATTTTTGCATGTGTGGAGGAAAGAGGCAAGGAAAAAGTGGAGAAGTGGGCTCTCATGCAAGAGCCAGCCTCAACTACATGGTGGATCATTGGGAGAGGCACCTGTATGGAGGTGGTCAGGAATTGGGAGACTCACGCTGGTCGTAGCACCACAGTTAAAATCAAAATGGCAAGTCAAATCACGGGGCCCCACCTGTCCAGCAGTAACTCGCTGTCAAATCACACAGCCCTACGTTTGCAGCAGCCTACTCCCTCGTCTTCTCGTGTCTCTATCGAATCGACTAGGCGGAACTGCCCCACCTACTGCGCAGGAAAAGCCCTACCCTCGACTTTTAAATACAACTACATCCGCTTAAGAATCCAATGATATAGTAGTACTTTTGTGACATAGTAACTCATATTTAGTTAGTGAAATGGATGACCTAGAACTATGTCCACGCCCTATAAACCGAGACGCCTAAAAATAAAAAACCGAGACGGAGAGGGTAGTTCAACACGTATCTTTTTAGATCAATATAGTCGGGATTCACCAAGGAGAAAAACCAAGTGGTAGGCTGCTCCTGTCGTGTTGGCGTAGCAACTCAAGCAGGGTCAGTCAACACACGAAATGGCGACACACTTAACAGGACCCCTTTGGCCGACATGTGGCTCATCCACCGTCTTGTTCCACGTGTGATGCACCAAATTACAGTTCGGAGCAGTGGTTGGAACTGGAGGCACCCCGGTCGTAGCGCCGCAGTAGTAGAAAATGAGCGACGAGGGGTCAAATCACAAAGCCCCGCCTTTCCCGCATTAAGCTGGACGGACGAAGCAACCATCATTTCACTCTAGGGTGCAAGAGCATAAAGAAAAGAGAAAACAATGATGCGTGCGGCAGCTACCTAGGGCACCCTAGGGTAGGGGTCTCCACTACATATCCTTTTTTTAAAGCGCCTCCACTACAAATCGGCTTCTCCCTCGTCCTCTTGAAGAAAACCGATGATGAGTGCGGCCGTAGGGTTTGTAGGAGTACTACGGCGTGCGGGGCCACGTCGTAGTAAACGGGTTCGAGTCGACGCATGTGTGGGCCACTTGGTTTTACGGGAACGAGGCAGCATTTTGGGTTCGGGGACCAGTGGAGATATAGTACGTACAAAAAATTGTGGACGTAGGTTCGACCGAAAGGCAATGATGCATTGAACGCATGAGATTTTGAAACCAAATTATGAATAAATACACACTATAGCATGTAAAGCTTTGAGTCATATATGCATGATGTAGATGTTCGTTTAGTTCTTATAGTTCATCTCATTCAAAATCAATTAGTTTTATAAAAATGTTAAGATTCATGGGGTTGTGCATTGTAAAGCATAAAGTAAAAAACAAATAATGGCAATTCATTTAAAAAAAACAATTATGATACAGAAGATTCTAGAACAAAGGAGAAGTGCTTGTGTTTTGAGGTTTGTGCATTATGCTTAAGTTCAACCATGGAGTCTTCTAAATTGTACATGTGGCAGATCTGGTGGAATGTTGATGATATCCAACGGCCAGTAGTGCTCGGATTCGCCATCTCTGCACTATCGGATTAGCTTCATCCAGCGACCATCTTTCAAAGTTATTGGCACACTATATAGTTCTTGTGCCATAGTTGCATGTTTTGGAAAAAAGCTACTAGTGGGTTGTACTATCTATTTAGGAATAGAAGATGTATACATGGAAGTTGTAGGGAAAGAGATGACATGGAGCATCTCAATTCCTATGAGTAGGGATTGGAAAAGAGATGTCATTTGGTTCACATCATAGGAACTTTTCTATTGAATCTAGAGATGACATGTATCTCAATTCCTATGAGGAGGGATTAGAAAAGATATGTAATTTGGTTCAGATCATAGGAACTTTTCTATTGAATATACGCTAATGTTTATTTTCCTTTGAAATTAAGGGAGTATAGGAATCCATTCATTTGAACCAAGTGGCTCTAAAGCTATAGAAATGATATCATGTTTATTTCCTTTGAAATGTGGAGTATATGAATCTATTCCTATGAACCAATTGGCTCTAAAGGAAAAAATCCTATAAAAATCATATCATATAGAGTTCCTATGATATTCCTCGACACCAAAGGATGGTTGAAATTGATGCGGGTGATACGATGGTCTTATTTTGTAGACTCCTCCCCCATCTTTATAGTTACCTCTCGAAGATGAATGAAATGATATATACAGGGTATTCTACATGTGCAATTTGGTACACGAAAACTCGGTAAAAGTTTGCGAGGTTCGAATTTTCAATAAAGCTATATGCACTGCATTTCGGAACGGAGGGAGCATACGGCAGTTGCTAACACTCACGTGGAAGATTTGTGTGTAGGAGGAGTGTCTGTTCTGTTAAATGACATGGCAAAACTGACACTGTCGGATGCCGATCTAACGGTTCTTACGGCGTTCGTCAGGAAAAGGCTTGTGGCGAATGTTTGTCGGATAATGATTTACGGACACATGCATTGCATTGATACGTGCCCCCTCCCTCTCACGCACACGCACCCTCACGAGTCACGACTCTCCCGAGTCCTCTCGCAGACTCGCACGTCGCACCCACCGTCTATCTGCAGGTAGACGTCACGCACATATGTGCTCTTCACACCCTACCCTCAGAACTTCTAAAAAACAAAAGACGTCGCGCACATTTTATTTTAGCTCACACGTCACACACTTATACTATTACTCTTGCGGCGAACGTTCTTTGGGCATAGAATATTGTACTCTCACGAAGAGAAGCGGTGCACGCACGCACTAGTTCTCTCACACCCACTCACTGGTACACGTAGGAGCGCATTTTTTTGAAGCTGGTACAACAAAATCACTCCACTATATATATAAGCAGGAGCCTTAGCGCTTGCTTTACTAGGGTTCCTCTCGTTCACTCTCTCATGCTCTCCAGATCTAAGCAAGACATAGGTGGCCACACTCTCTCGCAGCTCACGGCTGGTCACAAATCCGGCCGGACAACCTCGACCGGGGCAGGGGTGTAGGTGCATCGTTCACGCTGTCGTCGGCGGCGAGGGAGGAGACCAACGGCTGCCCGCGCGTCCCGATCGGCGGCCGTGCCGTTCTCTCCGAGAGAGCGCCGGCTCGGGAGTGCCTCCGACCCCTTCTTCCTCCCTGCGGTATTGTGGCCAAGATGCGGCCTCCCGACGCCGTCTTTGCCACATGCCGACGACCCTCAGGTATATATTCCTTCGAAACCTGCCTTGCTCTACTGCCCCAGCTCCCTTCGTGTGGATCTTTTTCTACTTCCGTCCGCTGTTCCAAAGCCACCTAGACTTTTACTATTATTAGAGGTAAAGCTAGTTCATACAGTCGACTCTAAGAGTTGGTTCAAACAGGGAAGAAAGTGGGAAAGCTGTAGCATGAATCTAGGACTTGGTTCTAAGAGGAAACGGGGGAAAGTAGTAGATACTGGCTACCCAACCGGTCTCTTGGTTGAAAAGACGAAGAAAGCATGGTGGATGGCGAAGGGTGGGGGGAAGTGGACCTATCTCTTGGTTGAAAAAGGAAAGAAAGTGACGGGTGTTGGGGGACAACGCAAATGAGAATGAGCAGGTCTAGATTTCCTGTGCTCACATAGGAAAATGTCGCCGAGGAGATAAAAAATGGGACAAATGCAGACATGCTGCCTGAGTGTTTGCCGCTCTCGGCAGCCACATCTGCCTCACCACTTTATGCCCCTGCTGTCCCTACGCCCATATCGCTACCGTTAATGTAAAATCACATGAAGCATTAAGCAATGCCACCTAATGTCACTATAAGTAATGGTCTAGTGCCGTCGATAAATTGAAGCAATGCCACCACCATTTTATGAAGTGCTTCCGTCTTGCTTTATTTCCCATGAATTGTGTTTTTGCAGTTACACTTAACTCTCACACCGCTAACATTGCTTCATCCCAGTGGAACTGCACAAATTTGATTGCACATTTACTGACCATGTGCTACTCTCATGACAGTAATACTAATGCTATTGTTCTGCATGTTAATCTAGTGGCATTGTTGATGTGATGTGATGCTACTTACTTAAGGACTCTTCATACTGTCAATCTAGTGCCAATTATAACACAATAGATGTGTTGTTAATCATACGCCACTGCAAATATCTGTCACTGTTTAAATAACCGTATTTCGTATTTGCGCAAACAGGGATGTCTGTCTCCATATCGTTTCGGGATGTCTGTCTCCGTATCGTTTCTATCCGCGCAATCAAAAGCACACACCTCAGTTTTAGTACAACTGCGCAAAATGAGATGGCTATCCCTCGTTGCCGTCGTCTAACCTCCAGTCTTCAAGGTATTCCTACATTGGTAGTAACTAAGGTAGAATGACCAACGCAATCTAAAAGAAGCTGATTCGTACGTTTTACTTCCTGATTGCAGTGCAGGGACGAGCAAAAACAACTGCATCCTAGTCCGGAATGCACTTTCTACCAGTTCATCCACGGACCGAGGACTAGCTGGCACGGCTGCACGGCGGTTTTTTGGACAGGTGCGCGGACAAGAGGCATTGTGGTCTGCTTATTTCTGCAAATAACGGTGCTTAAATTTAGTGGAATGCACAAGCATTTCAACTGGTCAGTACACTGCATGGTTCAGTTCAGCATTCCAGCTGAGACCACAATTATAATTGGTTATTCTGGAATGAGAGAACCTAACCCTGGATGGTGGCAACAAGAAAAAACCAGAGTGAACTCCAGGAAATTTAAGCCTGCCGGGAGGCCCTTTGCTCAGAGAAGCCTTGCTTGTTTTTTCCTGATTTGTAAACCTTCTCACAACTTTGTCTTTTGCTGTGAACTAGTATATGTTTGTTATGTTCTATGAATCATTGAGATGTATAAAATTGCTTAACTTATGCTTTTCAAGTTTTTTATGAAGACGAGTTTAATGTGAGTGTTCCACATGAGCGCTGGACTAGCGTGTGAACGTTTGGAATTTATTACATTGTGGCCTCAATTAACTGCATGAACCACTGTAACAAGATACATAGTTGCTTATATGTCAGACAGCAGATTGTTGATTGTTAGCTGGTCGATAGCCTAGTGTTGAAGCGAGCTGAGCCAATGTGCCGTGTTTTGCACAACTGCTTACAAGTGGGGTAGCACCAACAGTGTTTACAAGTACTTATGTATACGTCGGCGCACAGTTCTCGAACGAGTGCTCTATTTCATCAAAACACACACTGCTCGTATGATAAACCGTGACAACTTATGTCTTACCATGCCATATTCATGAAAAAACTAGTGAGGACGCATCTGTTTCGGCAACAATTACGATGGTTCTCACATGATTCACGGGCACACAAAAGTAGCAGCAGTTCCCATAGACGGATTCAAACAGAGTACTAGCCCCAGAGGGGTCGATAACAGGCAAGGTTCGGATAATTAGACACAATCCAAACTACTATTAAACACTAGCTGGGGCAACTATTTCATGCCTCGATCTAATTTGGGCTGGACACAAGACGGACCTTGCCATGAACATCATCGAGGACGTCCCGCAGCAGCTCAATCCTGTGAACCTTCATGAAGACAACCTTGTGGCCTTGCCACTGATAAACTTGTTTGTGGAGGCATGCCACGTCATCTTCCTGCGTAAGCTTGACAAGAACAGTATGCCTCACAAACGAAGGAGTAGCTTTGAACTTCTTGTGCTTCAGTACACCCTGGACAACACGCCTGACAACAGTGAGGCTGGAATACAACTCTTCATTGGTATAACCGCAAATGGCTTCCAGGATCCAACAGCCTAAGAACTCTGTTTTCCCAGTGCGTATATTCAGGTCATCCGCCTCATAGCGAGTGACATGTACAACCACACAATCCTTGTCTGCATCAGGGTTCTAATTGAAACAGAAACAAATTCTGAATTACTTTTCAGTATAAGAAACACAAGTTATTTAAACCACTATGTATAACATGGCATCGAAGCTAATAAAATTTTGCATTATTAATCACCACATACTTAGATGAAAAACCACAATCGAGATCGGCAAAGAAGAAAATCACCTTGGGCAGCTCAGCGGGGGGGGGGGACACATCCTCGAAGGGGGAAAACTGCTCCTGCAGTGCCACGGGGGCTGTAACCTCAAACGGGGCGTTGACCATCTCAGTAGTGGCCGTGAGCGTATTTGGGGTCGGCTCGGTGGCTGCCTCCATCTTCTTGGAGCTCTCTGTCTCGTGGGGATCAGCCTCCCGCGTCTGCTCTTATATCGGCAGATCTTTGCCTGGTTCTCCTTGGTCCATCATGAAACTGACGAATAATAGGAGACCACTGAAAGGAAAACACAATCGCAATGACAATGAAACAAAAAAGAGAGTGAGGATCGGTTACTGCTTTGCAAAAGTTCTTTTTTTTCTCTGAACGAAAATATACCAACATCACGGATCCGCTTACCTTCCCTTTGTTGGGAGAGAAGAACAGTGGCAGATGCGAGTGTTGCCTTTCTTGAAGACGGTGAGGGAGAAGGGGATTCAGCGAAGAGTGAAATGATGGTTGCTTCGTCCGTCAAACTTAGACTGCGGGGGGGGGGGGGGGTTTGTGATACGACGGCTCGTTACTGCCGCGCTACGACCGGGGTGACTCTCCGCCTGCATACTGCCTTCTAATTTGGTGGATGGCATTTGGGCCCGCGCGCTGCATGGCCCGCATGTCGGTGAACAAAAGTATAACGACATTCAGTAGAGGGAGACGTTTCAATGACCTAGGAGGAGCCAGAAGCGGTAGAGTGTCTCCACTGTACTAGTAGTAATTGTTTTTCTGGGTAGCTGTAGAGTGTCTCCACTGTACTAGTAGTAATTGTTTCTCTAGGCCCAAGACAAAACAGCCCATCCACACTAGTAAATAGTAAAATCAATTCAAAAGCCCTATATTTACTGAATGAGAGGCGCTACCCACACCCAACACACCGCCCCCAAAAAAACCTGGGGGCTCTTCTTCCTCCTCACCTCACTCCTACAGAAAACCCCAGCTCCCCTTCTTCCTCACTACTACAAAAAAACCTCAGCTCCCCTTCTTCTTCACTGGCACTACAACTAGGCTCGTCATTCGTTACTCTGCTCAAATCCGTGAGCGCGACGCAACGCCCTCGAGGAAAATGGAGTCGGCTGACCCCAACGCCAAGAAGATGAGGCTCCTGCCAGCGGTGACGCCTGTTGTAGATCCCGCACCCGGCAGCGCGGGGAGAAGCGGTGACCCCGCCCCTACCGGATCCCAGGAACCGTAGAATCTCAGGTGGACTGCATCAGCGATCTCCCAGACGCGGTCCTTGGGGAGATCATCTCGCTTCTCCCCACCAAGGATTGCTGCCGCACCCAAGTCCTCTCAATTCGGTGGCGCCCTCTATGGCGCGCCATGCCCCTTAATCTCGACTGTCGTCAGCTATCTCTCTTCAATGATGTTGAAATACCTAGAGCCATCATCTCCTCCCACAAGGGCTCTGTTCAAAGCCTCTGTATCCCGTCATGCTACCTGAGCAAGCATACCATGCCCTGCATGGTGGACGCCTGGCTAAAATCCCCCGAATTCACAGACCTACAGCTTCTTGAGTTCTACTATTCCCCTGGAAATCACATACCACATACCGAACACCATGAACTTGTGCCGTGAGCACCGATGTCCATCTTGCGGTTTTCCTCCTCTCTCCACACCGCCACCTTTGCGCTGTGCTACCTACCAGACAATCTGGTACTAAACCTTCGACTCCCATTTCTCAAGAAACTTTCACTTGTGCGGGTTCGTATATCGGAGGCCTCATTGCACAGCATCATCCACTCCAGTTGCCCTGCCCTGGAGTGCTTGGTGCTTGTTTTCACAGTTAGAATCGGTTGTCTCCAAATAAAGTCGCCTAACCTTGTAAGAATTGGAATTTCTTTTGACGGAAGGCAGCTCATCATCCAAGATGCCCCTTCACTTCAAAGGTTGATCCTTGATTCTAGTTATTCACCGTTGCAAATAACCGTCCTCTCTGCGCCTAAACTGGAGACCTTGGGTGTAATACATGATCTCTGTGCTCATTTCAATATGGTGTTTGGCTCCACAGTTCTTCAGGTACTTTATATTATCATCTACACTTGTAACCATAAGCTGCATTTTAAATTTCTGCCCATAAGTTATATATCATCTTGGAGTACACATTTTGTACTAATATTATGTTCTATGCTCAATGAAGAGTTTCTCCATGGATGGCCTATCAATGGTGCTGGATTCTGTCAAGATCTTATATATCCAAATGATTAGTTTTGATCTGAACAAGATTATTGGCTTGCTGCAATGCTTTCCATGTCTGGAGAAGTTGTATATAAAGGTGATAATTTCACACGCACATTGGAAGCCCGCATATAGTGTACTAGAATTAACCGTTCAGCTGTTGCTCTTTCGACACTCTTTTTTTAGACCTTAACTGTTTTCAATCTTCATGTCTATTTAGGCAACAGGACGGGGTAAGAAAGTTATAACCAATCGGTGGATTCGTAAGCATCAGGATTTTCTCACTTCTCATGAGATTCGATTGAAGACAATAACGCTAGAACGATATGTAGCCAACCGTGCAAACACTAGATTTGTCACATTCTTCCTGCTGAATGCGAGGTTACTATTGTCCATCAGGCTTAAGTTTATCAGCAGCATGGTTTTGACGGATGGGTATGTCGAAGAGCAAAAAAAGGAGTTTCAGGTGGGCAAAAGAGCATCTGAACGTGTCGGGCTTCTATTTACAACATATTGTGGTCATAATCCAGTAAATTTTACGACCCAGGATGTTCATTCTATGGACCTGACCGATCCATTTGACTGTGACTGCCGAAAACAGTGCTGGAGTTAGATGTTGTTGCCCTTTTCAACCTGGGTTTTTTTGTAAACCTGATGAACAATTAACCCTCGTGCTTTTGTACAGTTTGTAAGCTGGAGTTAGATGCTCCTGCCCTTTTCAACTCGGCTGTGACTGTCATATTTTCTTTGAAACAAGGCATGGCTTGCCATTCGTTTATTTTAGAGTGAAATATTGTAACAAATCCCAACCAAGGGACATAACATCACTCTCGCCGGCTGCTTGAGCTCACTGTGCATTACAGAAGCTAAGTGATTAGCCCCCACCAGCACCCACAAACTTATTTCGAACTAGCACATCAAATGGGCTGTAAATTTTCATAGGAAAGGTTGCATGAACGTGACAGATTTGGATTCTGACATTTGGGACCCGCGAGGAAATAGCCTAGCCAGTCAACAAACGATTCTACCTATCCGTTGGATTGACATCCAACATCTGTCGTGTATCTTCTATCTCTTGTCTTCTTCCTCCAGCCGCCCAAACCGAACCACCCCGTCGGCTCCGCTTGCTCCCGCATCCCATGGCTGGCTGCGCCTCTGCCGCCCTACCGTACGTACCCTCCAATGTTGGCAAGTCCCTCCCTCTATTCCCCCACACGTCCTGTTATTCTCCGCCGACATCAGCCCCAACACGCACCCGCACCCGAACCAGTCAACCCTCGTACTCCCCTCCGCCTGCGACTGGACCGGCGCATCTTCCATGGCTCCTGTTCGTTTCGTCCGAGGCCTCGCCGTCGTCCTCCGCCTTGCAGCCTTGGTTCGCTCGCCGTACGCAGTGCGCCGCCCTCTTGCATTGTCAACATCGTCAACAACCAAGAGGAACAAGGAGATGACTGTACGTGGAGAGGATGACATTAGGGACCCACCAGCGTCATGGCAGTACGCAAGCAAGTGCCTCTGTATTACAAGCCCAAAAATATGGTTCCTCCTAATGGTTGGATATCTAGGGCTCACGCCATTGTCAACATAGTCAATAAACGAGAGAATTACACTATGAGCGGCTGACACCAGGGACCCAGCAGGTCGCGTAGTTTTTTTTGAGGAACAAGCAGTTGTTATTTATACTAGTTTTAGCAATGGATCAGGGTAACAACGGGGCTGTGCGGGGGCCGTGGCCCATCTAGCCAGGGTTTTATTTATGTTTACCACATCATGAGTCTAGTTGTGTTTTTTTCTTGCTGAAAATGGCTAGCCCAATTCTATTTTTGTAAAGAAATACCCAAACAAGGCCTACTTGCTTTATCGGCCCTGCTGGGCTGCAAATCTTTCAAGACGAGGAGAGTTTCATTCGGTTTGCCCAGAAATGGGCTGTACATTTTTAAAACACATCAAACCAGGAATTAGTTTCAATTTTTTTCATTACAAGATTTTAAATTCCATTGATTTTTATGCATGGACAATTATTTGGATTTTATATTTATATAAATTATTTTTCAAAATAGTTTGAATGTGAATCGATATTTCTGGATTAAAAACAGTTGACCGCACCGAAATATGCAAAATTTCGTATACTTTTTAACCGTGGCCACAATATGGGGTGTAATGCTAACAAAAAGAAGATGGGCTCCAAAAAAATTCTTAAGAATTAGCAAATGGGTTGTACATTATTAGAAATAATGGCAGATGGGTTGTCTGCTGTTTTCCACAGATTTGAGGCTGACTTGTGCGCCTACTATAGGTTGACGCGTATGATTTCATAAAAGAAGGTTGACGCACACGCAACACCCTGTCAACTTAGTCAACACACGCGAGCAGTGACTGTTGGATGTCCATCCAACGGCCGTCGTGCTTCTTCAATCTCTGCTCTTCATGCTCCAGCCGCTCAAACAAGCACCGGCGGGACTGCTTGCTCCCTCCTCCCCGCGGCCGGCTGTGCTGCCGCGCAGGCCTCACCGCCCCACCGTACTCCCATCGCTGGCCTAGCCATCCCTCTACTCACCCACACCTGCTATTATTCTCCGGCGACGGCAGACGAACCAGTAAACCCTCGTACAGTCGTACTCCCCTCTGCGTGGGAAACAACTGCCGAGTCTTCCCTGCCTCTGTGTCGTTCCCTTCCTAGGCCTCGCCGTCGTCCACCGCCCTGGTGCTCTCGGCGTGGCCTGGTCAACATGGTCAACGACCGACATGCATCTGAAGTGGACTATACGTGGAGAGGCCGACAGCTGGGTCCACGGCCGCATGCAAGGAAATGCCTCCTTATTACGCGCAAAATAATGATTCCTTCACCTGACATCAGGGACCCACCGAAAGGGCCTCTGTATTTCACAAAAAAAACATTACCGCCATTGACAGCTCAGACCCACCAGCTATATCTTCGCACGCAAGGAAGTGCCTCCTTATTACGCACAAAAATATGAATACTCCCCCTGTTAGCTGGGACCCAGTATAGTGGCAGGCTGACTTGTGGGCCTACTAAGTTGACGGGGATGGAGGGCTTTGTCAACTTATTCAATATGCACGATTCTAGCTTCAGTGACCGTACGATGTCCATCCAACGGCCGTAGTGCTTCTTCAACCTCTGGTCTTCTTGCTCTAGCCGCCCAAACCAGCGCCGGTCGTGCCTCGTGCTCCTACCTCCCGTGGCCGGATGCGATGCAGCGAAGGCCTCACCGCCGCCTACTACTCCCACCGCTGGCTAGGCCATCCCTCTACTCACCCACACCCCTTGTTATTCTGCGGCGACGACAGCCTCACACCGCAGCGAACCAGTGAACCCTCGTACTCCTCTATGCGTGGGCATCCACTACCGTGTCTTCCCCGGCTCCACGTCGTCCCCTTCCTAGGCCTCACCGTCGTCCACCGCCCTGGTGCTCTCGGCACGGCGTGGTCAACGTGGTTAAAGAACGGCTTCCATCGGACGTGGACTGTACGTGGAGAGGCTGATAGCTGGGTCCACGGCCGCAGCAAGGAAGTGCCTCCTTATTACATGCAAAATAATTATTCCTCCACCTGACAGCGGTGACCCACCGGACGGGCCACCGTATTTTGCAAAAAAAATGTTTCCCCCTGACTGCTGGGACCCACCAGCTACACCTTCGCACACAAGGAAGTGCGTCCGGGCAAAAAACAAAACAAAACGATTCGCTCCCTGACTGCTGGGACCCACCAGCTACACCTTCGCACACAAGGAAGTGCGTCTGGGCAAAAAAATGATTCGCCCCCTGACCGTTGGGACCCACCAGCTACATCTTCGCACACAAGGAAGTGCCTGACAGTCGGGACGCACCTGGTCAAAGCGTACGTAGCGTTGTCATTCTGGTCGCGAACGTGTACGTACATATATACTGGTCGTAGTAGAGGCGCGCACGTGTCGTAGTAGAGGCGCGCACGTGTCGTAGTAGAGGCGTGCACGTAGCATGTAAACGTACGTACAGTGACCAGTGTGCAAGAAAGAAAATACGGCCACGTATGTGTACATACGGGAAGGGTCTCGAACGCATACTCGCGCATATATACGTACGACCAGGGCTCGTGTACATGGCTGGGTCGGAACGGAGAAACATCGTCGTCGTCGTGTTCATGGGGAGCCAACCGGCTGGGTTGGAACGGAATGCGTCGTCATGTTCATCGGGAGGGCTTGGACGGAACAGGCGATGGAAACGAGGCTTGGCGTACCGCAGAACGGAGGAAATGGACCTCCTACGTACGGAACGGGGTCCTGTTGATCGGGAGGGGTCTGGCGTACCACAAAACGGAGGAAACGGACCTCCTACAGTCGAAACAGGGGTCCTGTTGATCGGGAGGGGTGTGGCGTACCACAAAACGGACGAAACGGACCTCCTACGGTCGAAACGGGGGTCCTGTTGATCGGGAGGGGTGTGGCGTACCGCAAAACGGACGAAACGGACTTGTGTTGGAGCGCTACGGTCGAAACAGGGGTCCTGTTCATCGGGAGGGGTGTGGCGTACCACAAAACGAGACTCCACGGGATACTGTTCATCTCCACCGTCGACCTCCTCCAGCCTCCACGGGATACTGTTCATCCACCGTCGACCTCCTCCAGCCTCCACCTGCGACTGTTCATCCACGGGCTCCTGTTCATCCAGCCTCCACCGCGCGCTACTCCACTGGCTACTGTTCAACCACCCCTCTCCATGGGCTACTATTCAACCACCCCTCCACGGGCTACTGTTCATCCACCCCTCCACCGTCTACTGTTCATCCAGCCCTCCACGGGGCCGTCCTGTTCATCCATCCCTCCATGGGGTCGTCCTGTTCATCCAGCCCTCCACGGGGTCCTATTCATCCAGCCCCAACCGGCTCTATCGGTCGGGGTCCTGTTCATCCAGAGGCAACGCCACGGGTCCTGTTCATCCACTCCCACCGCTCACTGTTCATCCAAACCCCCCCGCAACACTCACTGTTCATCCAGAGAGGCAACATCGATTGGCTTCAGTTAGCAGCAGTAGTGAAGGAATTGCTCGACCGGGTTCAGTTAACAGCCATCGATCGATCGCTCGGGTTCAGTAACGCGTAGCCTGCAGTGCAATCGCTCGGGTTCAGTTAGAGCCCAACGCCTCGCTTGGGTTCAGTTAGAGCCAACACCTCGCACACACGCGCGTACGTGTACGAGAGAAACGCGCATCGCTCGGCCCCCGACCACCCGCCGTAACCGGGAACTCCCCGAAATTTTCCTCGCCCTCGCTTCTACGACGGTTTTTTCCGTCATGGACGGCCCAAAGAATGTCATGCAGCTGCATCTCCGGCCCGCCCAGGACAAAAAGCCCATTTTCTGTCATGACTTTTTGTCATAGAAGTAGGAGCCCACCACATCTATGATGATACTGGGTTTTGTCACAATTATCGTCATAGAAGTGTCATATGTATGACAGAAAAAAAATTCATTCGGCCCAAAATGTCACGGATGTGTCTTTTTTTTGTAGTGCATGGCGGTTTAGATAACTTAACTGCTTATGGCGCTCATGGCGGCTTAAATAATCTGACATAATTAGCCTTATACCATTAGGCCCCTTTATAAGCCGCCATCTTGAATATGCACTGTAATGTTTTTCTCCAGCTTAAATTTGAACCCAAAATTTTTACTCTTTCTTAGGCTTTCATCACAATGGCGCCCAAACTACCCACTTCATGCAACTGGGTCAAATCCATCATCATAGACAGTACGCTTGATGACTTTGTGAAGACCGGCTATCTGCCGAAGAAGGAAGTTATGTCATATCGTGCTCCTGATCCGACAGAGGAAAAGCCTCATCCCAAAGAGGGGGAGGTCATTGTCTTCACTGATCATATGAACCGGGGGTTTTCACCACCTAGCTCAAAATTCTTCAGGGACGTCCTACACTTCTTTGACCTCCGTCCTCAAGACATCGGACCCAATTCCGTGTCCAATATTTGCAATTTTCAAGTGTTTAGTGAGGTATATCTTGGAGAAGAGCCCAACTTACTACTCTTCAAAGAGTTATTTTACTTGAACTGCCAGAATGAGTGTGCCAATGGACAAAGCTTGGAACTTGGCGGTGTCTCAATCCAACATTAGAGAGACGTAATTTTTCCTTATGCCAACCCACCAAGTCATCCCAAAGACTGGAACCAGACATGGTTCTATTGCCAAGACACTTCTCCGGCTGATGAGAACCCTCTGCCTGGTTTTCGTGCTCTACATGCTGAGTCCAATCATCAACTTCCTTACAAGATTACAGCCGCCGAACGCCAGACGCTTGCCCCCACCAAGGCTAAAATCAAGGCTCTTTTGGGGGATGGACTAACTGGTATCGGCTTGGTCCGTGTTTGGCTTGCCTGGCGGATCATTCCATTAAGCCAACGTCCTGGTTTGATGTGCACCTACACGGGCAAGGAGAATGACCCTCCGCGGCATAGTCCTGATGATTTACATGACCACGTCGTGGACGACATGACAAAGTCACTTTTAAATGGAAGTCTAGCAGATTGTGGTAAGGCGGGCTTAAGCCCCTTCTATGAAGCTAACCAGGCTCCAGCGGTAAGCCGTCAACCTGAATAAATTACCTTTAACCTTGATGTTTGTCTATACTCAACCTTTGTTGATTCTCATAGGCTGATGATAAATTCTGGAAAGCAAAATATGATCACGAGGCTGCAAAGAAAGCCAGGAAGGCCAAGAGAGCCGCCAGGAAAGAAGCCACCAAGAAGAAGGGAAAGAAGGCCACCGCCTCTGACTTGCTTCGACTAGAAGATATTTCTGAGTCAGAGGTACCCCTTGACTCTCTTGGCTCCTTTTTTAACCACCTTATTGACACTGATTATCATCAGGAGGACACGAGAACAAGCCATGGAAAGGATGAAGAGGTAACTATCATTTCCTCCGACTCTGAGCCTTTGCCAAGATAGAAAATCTGAAGAGTAACCCAGAAAGTAAGATTTTCACATCCCTTAGCTTATCAAGATCCTTAATTTCTTTTGAAGCGACAAATTCATGGCCGGAGGCAGACTCGGACCAGCAAGGACGCAGAACTCTCCTCCAGCTTACCCAATACACCGAGGAAGCGTCGGAACGAGGTCACCTACGATTTAAATCCCTTTTATCCTTTGGCGGGTCTCACCCGTCAACCACTCAACTCTTCTGACTCGAATTATCAGGAAACTTCACCTTCCTCCGGCGACTCAATGCAGTCCAACTTGTCGGCTTTCAAGACCGCTCCAGGGTAATGATGACTTGCTTATCCTGTATTCATTTCAATTCTCTATATTTGCACTGATCTTTTGATCTTATGCAGCGGAAAAGCAAAGCCTAGCAAGAAGGTGAAGAAGAACAAGCCGGCCGAAGAGCCGATTTTCAAAGAGCCGGAACATGGGACGACTGAGGGAGTCCTGGATTAGGGGGTCCTCGGACAGCCGGACTATATACTTATGCCGGATTGTTGGACTATGAAGATACAAGATTGAAGACTTCGTCCCGTATCCGGGTGGGACTCTCCTTTGCGTGGAAGGCAAGCTTGGGAATTTCAGATATGTAGATTTCCTTCTCTGTAACCGACTCTGTGTAACCCTGGCCCCCTTGAAAGTGCGTTATATCGACTAGAGGGGGGGGTGAATAGGTGATTTTTATGAATTCTTCACTGAGGAATTTGCTGGTGAGGAAATTCCTAAATGAAGAACTACTTGCAGCGGAATAAGTACTCAGAAAGGAACATAACAAAACACAAGCATAGTCATCATGATGAAATGAAGACAAGCACAGAGTACAGAAAGCGTAAACACATGATAACACAAGGAAGAAGACGGACAGACTGAAGAAATAGAACTGAGGAAATTGAGAAAGTCTTCAGTCAATGTCTTCAAACAGATATGAACAGGCACACAACAACATACATGAGGAAATGAAAGAGTTGAGGAGATAGAACCAGTTAGCTCGGTGAAGACAATGATTTGGTAGACCAGTTCCAACTGCTGTCTTAGTTGTACATCTGGTTGGAGCGGCTGAGTATTTAAACTCGAGGATACCCAGTCCCGGACACACAGTCCTCACCGTATTCTCCTTGAGCTAAAGTCACACAAACCTCGCCCAATCACTCGTGGTAAGTCTTCAGGTGACTTCCGAACCTTCACAAACTCGGTCACTCGGCGATCCACAATTTCTCTTGGATGCTCTAGACCTTGACGCCTAACCGTCTGGAAGAAGCACAGTCTTCAAAGGAAACAAGCATCGGATCCACGCAGGATCAATCTCTTCAGTGATGCTCAATCACTTTGGGGTTTTGTAGGTTTGGGTTTGGGATTTCCTCACTTGATGATTTTCACTCAAAGTCCTCGGAGGATGGGTTGCTCTCAAATGACAAGTGTAAGTTTCTCTCGGAGCAGCCAACCAAGTAGTGGTTGTAGGGGGTGGCTATTTATAGCCGGGGAGCAACCCGACATGATAAGACATAAATGCCCTTGACTGATATGACCATTAGGTGGGTAGATACTTTGGGACAGCTGGCGCGTAGCACAGCAACGGTCGGAATATTTGAGGTTCAAATTCCTCAGAGCTATCATGTTCCTCACTTTGTAGGCAATCTGCACTGGCGAATTCCTAACTCTTCAGTCAGAAAAAATTCCTCAGAGACTAGAAGAACTTTGTCTCTGTCACTGAAGAATATGACTGAACTGTGCGAGATTTCCAATGGCTTCACTCGAAAGGATTGGTAGGTGTAGGATTTTGAGTTGAGCATCACATGGAAATTTTTCCTTAGCATTTCCTTGACCCCCTTTAACAGTACGGTGTTTCCTATGACTCAAGAAAGAGAAAATGAATCAGTAAAAACAAAAGTCTTCATGCTTCATTTTCCTCGAATGATTACCAAGTCTTCAAGGTCACACCAATTTCTTCACTTTCAAAGTCTTCAGAAATCCAAAGTCTCCAGTCGAAGAACTTCATTTTTAGGGGTCGACTTTCTCTGTAAATATTTAACTCCTCATAGACTTATAGACCTGTGTACACTCACAAACGCATAAGTCCCTTAACCTATAAGTCTTCAATACACCAAAATCACTAAGGGGCACTAGATGCACTTACAATCTCCACCTTTTTGGTGATTGATGACAATATAGGTTAAGTTTTCAATGCGGATAAACATGTGAAGTGTAAATACTGATATTGAGGAATTTGATTGCAAGATATAGAAGAACTCCCCCTGAAGATGTGCATAGTGAGGAATTTTCTTTTGAAGAAATGCACACTTGAAGAGTATAATCATGGAGATCTCCCCCTATATCTTGTAATTCATACATGCATTTGATATATAATATGAAGAATTTGAAATGCATGATGAAATATGGTGACTGATGTAATTCAGCATGCGCGCATTAACATTAATGAGGAATAAGCATGCAGAGGAACACATCAAAAGTATCAAGCCACCATAGAGTTTAAGATTACAACTCGATCCAACAAAGTCATCAGAAGAACGAGAGTTGTAACTTAGCAAAAAAACGCCCATATATAGACCCGCTTGAAGACTAACTCAAATTTCTCCCCCTTTGTCATCGAATGACCAAAAGGGTTGAAACTGAGGACTAACGCCCCTGAAGAATATCATGATGATGGAGGAGCGCCAGCGTTGTCAGGGTCTTGAGTCGTTGTAGGGCCTGCTGCAATGTCGTCCAAGTCTTCATGCTCGTCCGTGGCGCGTGATGAGGAATATGAGCTGGATACCAAGGAAGGAACCTTGACCTTCTTGTATTTCTTTGGTGGAGGTGCAGACCAGTCAAAGTCTTCCTTGAAGCCCATTTGCTTCAGATCTTCTTCACCATATAGATGGGACAGAATAGCCCAGGTGCAATCAAATACTTCATGGAGGTAGTAGTGGTTTTTCTTCACTACATTATGTGTATAAGTCATGTTGTGAAGAATAGAGCCAAACTGACGCTTAACCCATTTGTGGTTCCGATCGACCTTTTGGTGAAGACTTATAAGCAGTTCTTGGTCAGTAATCACACGAGGAGCAGTAGCTTGAGGACTTGACTTTGGAGCATTGGCAGCAGAATCATGTGTGGCAGAGTCATCATTGGTGGAGTAAGATGCAGCTTTGCAGGACTGACCATCCAATGGATGAATGCCTTCATTGATCACAGCTGGTGACTTGCCCTTCTCATCGGATGAGGAAATTGTCCGCTTGATGACTTTAATAGGGGGCAAGTAGCTGAGGTGATTCTGAAAATTAGCCTTGTAGTTGAGTGAAGACCTTGTTCTGAGGAATCTCATGATCCACGACGCGTAAGGCTTCAGCTCAAACGGTGAAAGTGCAACATTCGCTAGAGTCCTCATGAAGAAATCATGGTAATTGATAGGGATACCATGCATGATGTTGAAGAGCATATTCTTCATCATCCCCACAATTTCTTCATCTGATGAATCATGACCTTTGATTGGACTAATAGTCTTCGTCAGAATGCGATAGATGGTCCTTGGAACATACAACAAATCCTTCACGAGGAATTTGGTCCTTTGAACTTGTCCAGGCTTCACCGGCTTCATGAGCACTTGCATATAGTGGTCAGTGAGTTCAGGTTCATCATACAGGCAGCGAGCGCCTTCTGGTGGAGGACTGGGTGGCAAGGCACGAAGTAACTCAGAGGTTGGTGCCTTGTAATGAGTGTTTTCTGTCATCCAGTCCAACACCCAGGAGTTGATGTCATGTGCTTCACCAGTGATATGCAGCATCGCATATAACTGAAGAATTAGCTCTTCATTCCAGTCAACTATGTCAGAGCAGAAATTGAGCAGACCTGCATCATGAAGCATACTGAGAACCGGCGTGAAGCAAGGCATGGATTCCATGTCCACATGAGGAATGTGCTCATGGTCGAAGACTTTGTCCTTGTCAAAAAGAATTGAGGAATAGAAGTTGGCCTGGCTGGCAGTCCAGAAGCGCTTCCTTCTAAGACGAGCATTGTCATATGGGTTGAATTCAGTGAAGAATACATGCTCGCCGAAGAAATCATCAGCCTTGAATTTTGGCTTCTTGGAGAAGGGATTCTTTGGCTTAGGTTGAGGGGTGTCAGTGATCTGCAGAACCACCTCAGGAATCGCAATCTCAGGTTCCTCATGCTGAGGAATTTCAGTTTCTTCTGCAGTTGCAGCCCGGGTCATCACTTCTTCATTCACATTTTCCTCAGCTCTAGTGGTTGGAATTTCTTCATGAATAGATGGGGTTGCACGAGGTTCATCAGATCCCACTTGTACTTCAGTAGCGACTAGGGACTGAGGAATAGCTTGGAGACGAGTGAACAATGGAGAATTGGGATGCTGACTTTCCCAAAAATCATCATTCAGAACGGGTGTGGTACAGCCGATGTCCACTTCCTCATCTTCCATTTCTTCAACACCTGCCTCTTTAGCCATGAACTGAGGCATAGGTGATGAGATGACTGGGGTTGAAGGGATTCTATCCTCTTCAATTTCTTCGTCCAACTGCTCTGTCGAAGCAGCAGAAGGAGTTTATTCATCGGATTCCTCGGGAATCTCATAGTCTTCACCAAACAGAACAAGGTCCTTTGATGGCATTGATGAGACTGGAATGGCATCAATTGGATTGTCAATTGAACTGATCAGAGTCTTCATCTTCTTCGGAGTTGAAGAATTTGAAGAAGTTGATGCCTTCCTCTTTTTCATCGCTGCACGCTCTGCAGCCTTGGTCTTCTTCGCATCTGATGCAGATGGAAGGCTTAGAGTTGGTGTAGGCACAGGAGGTGCATTTTCTTCAGGTGCAACTATTGTAGTTGCCCTGACTTGTTCACTTTCCTCAGGCGCATCACTAGTGGATGCCCTGGCAATATCATCAGTGGCTGGAATGGAGTCATCAGCCCTGGTACTCTCATTTTGTTCAGCAGCCTGACTTACATCAGTGGTGCTGGCATGTTCTTCAGTGGGCTGGGCAGATGCTTCAGCGTGAGTAACTTCAACGTGCATAGGTGGAGCAATGCTTGAAGTGAATTCTTCGTCAGATTGACGAAACGCACCTTGGCGCCCTTCCAATCAGCATAGTAGCGAGCAAATTCATCGCTCAGTTGTTTGATTTCCTCTTGCAAGGCAAGGAGCTGATCAGGAGTGAGAGTGAGGACATTGTCCTTGAGGTAGCGTTGTTTTTTGTATTGTGCTTTCTTCAGTCTTCGTCCTTCTTCATATTTCCACTTCTCTTCCTCAATGAAGTGGGTCAGAACATGACTTTGACCAGGAGTGAGGTTCATCTCCGGCAAAGGTGTAGTGGGGTCCTTGTGCCATAAGTCAATGAAATCAAGGATCAACTTGGCATCCAGCATTAGTGGCACATTGCTGCCTTTGGCTCTAGCGGCCTTGACTTGCCTGTCCCTGATGATTTCAGCAAGTTCTTCATCATCAGCCTCATCGTCATCAGAGGGGATTTGGAAGGCAACCTGCTTCTTGTGAGGACTTGGGCGCAAGCCTCATCCAGCAGTGGCCTTTTTCTTCAGCAGAGATGGACCGGTTGAAGAACTTGGTGTAGCAGTGGAGCTAGCATATGCTCCTGAGGCAATAGAGATGCCTTGAGTCCTTTGGCACGTGGCAAGATGCACAGGTGCCGAAGATTTGGTCAGAGCAGCTGAAGACTTTGTCGGAGGAACTGAGGACTTTGGAGGAGCAGTCTGAGGAATTTGTCGTGAGGGCTTTGAAGATACTGGCCTTGATGGCATAGCAGAGGAGCTTGGCCGTGAGGGTATTGAAGGAGAAGCACTGGACTTGTGGGAAGGCTTCTTTGGCATAGCCTTCCTGGGCTAACTACTAGAGGCCTCAGCAGCGTTAGCAGCAGCAGCAGAATCTTCATTGAATTTCCTCACTGCTTCTTTTGCTTGCTTAGCCAGTTTGGCCTGGCGCCTAGCCCATTCAGATGCATAGTCCTCACCGTGCTTGAGGCTGGTGGGATCCGCCAGTTGGCCAGGTCTCAATGGAGGTCTTGAGCATGGAGGGTTGAGCGCGAATTTCTTCATGTACTTGGGAGTAACATACCTGTACTCCCTCCATTCTCGTTCCCATCTCCTCTCAATCTGTTGTATGCGCACCTTGCGTTGATTCTTGTCCTCCTTGCCAAACTTGGCCTCATCAGGAGTGCAGTATCTAGCATAAATGTCCTCAGGTATTTCAAACACATGTTGACCTCCGGCCTCTTTCCTCCCTTCTGTGGCTTCTTACCGTCAGCCATTTTCTTCAGTTGAGGATGAACAACTGAAGTTTTTGAAGAGGTATGCAACTTTTCTTCGAGGAACGCTGCAAATGAGTTAAGTTGATGAGAACCTAGTGATTCAGCAGCAGACATTTGTACATGTGAATAGAGTATAGTTGCGAGGAATTTGGAGAGGTCATATGCGTTCTCAGAAGATTTTCAATAAGAAAAGGTTTGAGGAATTTGACCGATGAGTCCTGAAGAATTTCACTAAGCGTTCTTTATCTTAGGTTCCAGAGTTGTGCAGATTTGAAAATCCACACAATTGAGGAATCTTGAAGAAAATCATTGCTTAGAGAAACGAATCAAGAACAGATAACATGTGAGGTGTTTAGTGTGTGAAGATTTGAAGAATAAACACCTTTGAAGATTTTTAAGAAAAACACATGAATCAAAGCGGGCAATAAAAGTAACTTTTAATTACCTGAAGTGAAGAACACGACGAACTGGGAAGTGTAGATGTGAAGTTCGTCAGTTCAGATCTTCCACGCCCTAACTTGGCAGAGGAAGACGGCTACGGCGGCGGCGGAGTGAAGAAATCCGCAACCGGTGCGAGTACGACGACGACGAGGTCGAGGCAGTGAAGCTCTTCCTCACCGACGATGATGAAGTAGCGGCGGTGCTAGGGTTTGAGAAGCTCGAGCGGGAGAGAGGTCGAGCGGAGTAAAAGTAAAGTGAGGAAGAGGCATGGGTATTTATAGCGGCAGTGAAAAACTGTGCGCCCGAAGATTTCAGACGAACATGCCCCTGGCTCTTCTCATTCACGTGACATGTGTCACCCACGTACTGTGAGGTGGTGATCTTGTAGGATCGTGGGTGAATAGGTAGGTACTTTATCGTGGAATGCAGAACGGTTTGAGTGGCAAAGCCGAAAATTCAGATAAGATTATTTTAAGTTACCGTTCGCAATTTCTAAAGTTGTCAAGGACACAGTGAAGATTTTGAACGAGTTTCAAATCAGAACGCACATGACGAATTTGTGAAAAGATTAGATTGAGTTTAGCATAGAGGGGGAAGGGTCCGATCACATTCACTTAGCGGAAAAAGTCAACTTGAAGAATTAGCAATAAGTGAATGCTGTAGAGGACATAAACTCATATATATATATTCAAATGAAGAACAACACCGGAAATAGTGAAGACAATGCAAAGTTGAAGAATTTGAAAAACTGAGGAATTTCAAAAATGAAGAAAAACTCAAATTTAAGATTTTCAACTTTGGGTGGTGGCGTAACCCACTGTATAAGAAATCTGATTTCAAACACCGCGTACAATTGTCGTAGGGCTCTGAGAATCAATTTCTTCATTAATTTCTTCACACTTCGAGGGTTAGTCTTCATTGATTGAAGAAAAACGTTACTTTGTGTGTTGTGCATCTAAGTCATCAAGTCAACATAAGTGTTAGGTATGAGTGTCCATTTCAGAGAACATTCGAAGATTCTAGGATATTTAGCTCACACCTCAACTTGCTAAATCTCTTCTCATCCAAGGGCTTAGTGAAGATATCGGCCAGCTGATCTTCAGTGCTTGCATGGCAGATGGAGATATCGCCCTTCAACACATGATCACGAAGAAAATGATGACGAATCTGGATGTGCTTTGTCTTCGAGTGTTGAACTGGGTTGCGAGAAATCTTCATAGCGCTCTCATTATCGCAGTAGAGAGGCACATTCTTCACGTTGATGTCATAGTCCTTGAGTGTTTGCTTCATCCATAGTAATTGAGCACAACATGATCCAGCGGCAATGTACTCAGCTTCTGCAGTGGAGAGAGATACGCAGTTCTGTTTCTTCGAGGACCAACAGACCAAAGATCATCTGAGGAAATGGTATGTGCCTGATGTTGACTTGCGGTCCACGCGATCGCCAGCATAGTCAGAGTCTGAATATCCAATGAGATCAAATGAAGAGCCCTTGGGATACCATAATCCAAGTGTTGGTGTGTGAGCTAGATATCGAAGAATATGCTTCACAGCCTTATGGTGTGATTCCTTCGGTGTAGCTTGAAATCGGGCACACATGCAAACACTAAGCATAATATCTGGCCTAGATGCACATAGGTACAATAAAGATCCAATCATGAAGCGGTATACCTTTTGATCGAAGTCTTGACCATTTTCATCAGTGCATAGATGGCCATTTGTGGGCATTGGTATTTTGACCCCTTTGTAATCTTGCATGCCGAATTTCCTCAATACATCTTTGAGGTATTTCTCCTGAGATATGAATATGCCATTGCGTTGTTGACGAATTTGAAGACCTAAAAAGAATTTCAATTCTCCCATCATAGACATTTGATATTCTTCACTCATCATATAGGCAAATTCATCACTATAACGTTGGTCAGTACAGCCAAAGATAATATCATCAACATATATTTGGCACACAAACAGTTCATCATCATAAGATTTAGTGAAAAGAGTTGGGTCGAGTGAACCGGGTTTGAAGCCTTTCTTCATGAAGAATTCCTTCAAAGTATCATACCACGCCCGAGGGGCTTGCTTGAGGCCATACAGGGCCTTGTTGAGTCTGAAGACTTTGTCAGGATTCTTTGGATCTTCAAAACCTAGGGGTTGAGCAACATATACTTCTTCCTCAAGCTTACCATTGAGGACTGCACTTTTCACATCCATTTGATATAAGGTGATATTATGATGGTTAGCGTAAGCAAGTAATATGCGAATAGCCTCAAGTCTAGCAACAGGTGCAAAAGTTTCATCGAAATCAATTCCTTCAACCTGTGTGTAGCCTTGAGCTACAAGCCGTGCCTTATTCCTCACCACAAGGCCATTTTCATCTTGCTTGTTGCGGTAGATCCACTTTGTGCCAATGATGTTGTGCTTGCGAGGATCTAGACGTTTGACCAGTTCCCAGACATTGTTGAGCTCGAACTAATGTAATTCTTCTTGCATAGACTGAATCCACTCAGGCTCCAGAAATGCTTCATCTACCTTAGTGGGCTCTGAGATAGAGACAAAAGCAAAGTGCCCACAAAAGTTAGATAAATGTGAAGATTTTGAGCGAGTGAGAGGACCTGGTGCTTCAATGTCATCAATGATCTTCTCAATTTGCACTTCATTAGCAATGCGAGGATGAGTGGGTTGTCTTCGAGGAATTTGATCAGCATTCCCTTCAGGAGCATTTTCTTCAGCACCATTTTCTTCAGGTGCGCCAGCTCGGCGATCATCACGATCAGGAATGAATTCTTCAGCAGATTCTTCTGTAGGAATGACATCCTCATTAGCCTTGAACTTGATAGAATCCTCAGGTGCTGGTTCATCTATCACAGAAGGTAGGTGCTCTCTTTGCGAGCCATTAGTTTCATCGAACCGCACATCTACAGTTTCAACAACTTTGTGAAGAACGTTGTTGAAGACTCTGTAGGTGTGCGAGTCCTTTCCATAACCAAGCATAAAACCTTCATGTGCTTTCGGTGAGAATTTGGAAGTGTGATGAGGATCTCTAATCCAACATTTAGCACCGAAGACTTTGAAATAACTCACATTGGGCTTTTTGTCAGTGAGGAGTTCATACACAGTTTTCTTGAAGAATTTGTCAAGATATACCCTATTGATGACGTGGCACGCAGTATCAATTGCCTCAATCTAGAAGCGACGAGGCGTCTTGTATTCATCAAGCATAGTGCGAGCCATTTCAGCGAGGTCTCTGTTCTTGCACTCCACGACACCATTCTGCTGAGGAGTATAAGGAGCAGATAACTCATGAGTAATACCAAGTTCATCAAGATAGACATCTAGACCGGAATTCTTGAACTCGGTCCCACTGTTAGTTCTGATGTGCTTGATCTTGACACCAAAGTTGGTTGAAGCCCTCGAGGAAAATCGTTTGAAGACTTCCTGCACTTCATGTTTGTAAGTGACAATGTGCACCCATGTGTAACGAGAATAATCATCAACAATAACAAATCCGTATTGAGATGCATCATTCAGAATTGCAGAATAGTGGTTAGGACCAAAGAGATCCATGTGAAGCAATTCAAATGGTTGAGTGGTAGTCATGTCAGTCTTCGCTGGATGCTTGGCCTTTGTCATCTTTCCAGCTTCACAAGCTCCGCATAAGTGATCCTTGAGGAATTTGACATTCTCAATGCCAATGACATGCTTCTTCTTCGCAAGCGTGTGCAGATTCCTCATGCCAGCATGACCAAGTCGTCGATGCCATAGCCAGCCTTCTGAAGCTTTTGCAAGTAAGCACACGGCTGGTTGCGGTCCTGTAGAGAAATCAACAATATACAGATCTCCTCTCCTAAAGCCTTCAAAGACTTTGGAATGGTTAGCTTCCATGATCACAACACAATGATATCTTCCAAAGACAACAACCATATCGAGATCGCAAAGCATTGAGACAGACATGAGGTTGTATCCTAAGGACTCGACAAGCATGACTTTGTCCATGTGTCGATCCTTTGAGATCACAACCTTACCTAGACCCAATACCTGACGTTTGCCTTTGTCAGTGAAGATGATATGCTTCAAATGTGACGGTAATAAAGGAGCATCCATCAATAGATTCTTGTCACCCGTCATGTGATTTGTACATCCACTATCGAGGACCCACTCGTTTGCTTTGGGTTGATCATCCTGCAGATGAATTAGTGCAACTTACGAACTCATATACTTCATCAGTGAAGAATATGACATCAATATCATCAGATCAATTTCATCAAGCAATAGCATAGATAAATCAGTATGAGGACGTGAGAAATGAAAATTCATTTCTTCAAGATTAGCCTGCATCCTTTCAGGCATATTCAGGTCTCCAGCAAATTCTTCAAACGTTTTGAGCACGTCTGGAGACCTGACCCTGCATAAGAGATTAGTTCTTTTTCTTCACCACCCACATCTGAAGGGGTGGCAAAGAATTCATCACTCTGTGAGCACCATATGAGAAAGGTGGCATAGAAGCCAGTCCGCTTTGTTTCACATAAGAGGGGTTAGGGTAAGCATATGAGTAAGTAGAGAAATTCTTCGTGGACTTATGAACATAATGATTTGAAGAATAACGCTCATATTCATAGCCCTTAGCTCTACCCTGCGAAACAGAAGGGTTAGCACGATGATGATCATATGAGGACTTTGATCCATTTGAGGAATTGGATCCATGTGAAGAATTAGGTCCATATGAAGAATTGGATCTGGGGTTCCTGTTCTTCACTGGTGGTGTCATGAGGACATTCACTTGAAGACTTTCAAGATAGCTTTTGGGAACCCGGATTTTGTTCATAGGGGAACCGTTCCTGCAGTTAGTGCCAACATATCTAGCAAATACTTCACCATTATGATTCTTGAAGAGTTTATAGTTGGAGTCAAATGACTCATCAAAAGAATGAGGAGATTCACATGTAAAGCCAGATAAATTGGATGGATCAACTGGAGGTCCCTTTGTAGCAATCCATGAGGTTTTGGGGTACTGCTCAGGCTTCCAATATGTTCCATCAGCATTGAGTTTCCTCTCAAATGCAATACCCTCTTTCCTAGGGTTCCTGTTGAGGATCTTCTTTTTGAGCACATCATAAAGAATCTGATGCCCTTTGAGGCTTTTGTACATGCCTGTCGTGTACAATTCCTTCAGCCCTGCATCATTAGTAGTACTAGCAACGTCCTCAGATGAGGAATTAGTGATAGCAGAGACAGATGAAGAATTTGTAACATTTGAAGCATTTGAACATTCAGGTGAAGAATTAGCAGATTCACGTTCTATGCACTTCAGACATGGAGGAACAAATTCTTCCTGAGTAGCGCTGATTTGTTGAGCAAGTAATGAATCACGCTCCTTCTGAAGATCTTCATAACTCACTCTTAGCTTCTCAAGATCTTGCTTTCTTTGAAGAAGTTCAAGATAAAGCTTCGCGTGATCAGATAAGAGAGTGTTATGATGACCTTGAAGGTCGTCAAACTTGGAATGAAGTCCCTGAAGACTTTCAGCCAAGGCTTTTGACCGATCCATTTCTTCACCCAACATATCATCGCTTTTATTTAGCATGTATTGAACTTTTTCCAAAGCTCTTTGTTGTTTAGTGGCAAGGGAAGCAAGTTTGACATAACTAGCTCCAAATTCATCGCCAGATTCATCATCACTTGATTCAGAGGAGGGGTATTTAGTTACCTTGGCACCCTTTTCCATGAAGCAATAGGTGGGAGCATAGTCATCATTGCCTCCATCAGCATTGTTGGTGTTGCCATTTTCTTCAGAGTTGAAGATAGACTTGCTGACAAATGCGGTAGCAAGAGCTAGACTTGCCACACCAGACTCAGACTCCTCGGATGCCTCCTCTTCCTCATGATCCTCAGATTCAGCCTCAGAATCCATTTCCTTGCCAATGAATGCCCGAGCCTTCTTGGAGCTTCTCTTCTTGTGAGATGAAGACTTCGAGGATTTTGATGATGAAGACTTTGAAGCTTTCTTCTTCTTCTTGGCATCATCAGAACTATAATCCTTGTATTTCTTCTTCTTTAATTCCTTGTCCCACTAAGGACAATCTTGAATGTAGTGACCAGGTTTCTTGCATTTGTGGCACGGCCTTTTCTTGTAGTCACCAGAAGAGGAGCCGTTGCTCCTTGAGGTTTTTCCAAAGCGACCACGTCTTGAGAACTTCTGAAATTTCTTCACGAGCAGTGCTAATTCCTGGCTCAGTTCTTCAGGATCACCAAGGCTGCTGGTAGAGTCTTCTTCCTCGGACTCAGAGACTGCCTTGGCCTTCAGAGCACATGGTTTGCCATAGCTCGAACCATAGAGATCTCTCTTCTCAGCAAGCTGGAACTCATGAGTGTTTAGCCTCTCGAGGATATCAGCGGGATCAAGTGACTTGTAATCAGCATGCTCTTGAATCATCAGTGCCAGAGTGTCAAATGAAGAATCGAGTGATCTCAGTAATTTCTTCACCACCTCATGGTCGGTGATGTGAGTGGCGCCAAGCGCTTGAAGTTCATTTGAGATATCAGTGAGGCAATCGAAGGTTTGCTGAACATTTTCATTGTCGAGTCTTTTGAAGCAGTTGAAGAGATTGCAAAGAACATCAACACGAGACTCACGTTGAGTTGAGACTCCTTCGTTTACTTTGGAGAGCCAATCCCAGATAAGCTTAGCAGTTTCCAAAGCACTCACTCTACCATACTGCCCTTTACTCAGATGGCCACATAAGATATTCTTCGCTTGAGAATTGAGTTGCTTGAATCTCTTCACATCAGCAGCATTCAGGGAAGGTGTGACTGAGGGAACACCATTTTCCACAACATACCAGAGATTGTTGTTAATTGCCTCAAGATGCATTCGCATCTTATTCTTCTAGTAGGGGTAGTCCGTGCCATCGAAGGTAGGACACCCAGCAGAGACCTTGATCATACCTGCGGTCAACATAACTAGAACTCCAGGTGGTTAAACCAAAATCACACAGAACAAGGGAGTACCTTGCTCTGATACCAATTGAAAGTGCGTTATATCGACTAGAGGGGGGGGTGAATAGGCGATTTTTATGAATTCTTCATTAAGGAATTTGCTGGTGAGGAAATTCCTAAATGAAGAATTACTTGCAGCGGAATAAGTACTCAGAAAGGAACATAACAGAACACAAGCATAGTCGTCATGATGAAATGAAGACAAGCACAGAGTACAGAAAGCGTAAACAAAGGATAACACAAGGAAGAAGATGGACAGAGTGAATAAATAGAACTGAGGAAATTGAGAAAGTCTTCAGTCAATGTCTTCAAACAGATATGAACATGCACACAACAACATACATGAGGAAATGAAAGAGTTGAGGAGATAGAACCAGTTAGCTCGGTGAAGACAATGATTTGGTAGACTAGTTCCAACTGTTGCCTTAGTTGTACATCTGGTTGGAGCGGCTGAGTATTTAAACTCGAGGACACCCAGTCCCGGACACACAGTCCTCACCGTATTCTCCTTGAGCTAAAGTCACACAGACCTCGCCCAATCACTCATGGTAAGTCTTCAGGTGACTTCTGAACCTTCACAAAATCGGTCACTCGGCGATCCACAATTCCTCTTGGATGCTCTAGACCTTGACGCCTAACTGTCTGGAAGAAGCACGATCTTCAAAGGAAACAAGCGTCGGATCCACGCAGGATCAATCTCTTCAGTGATGCTCAATCACTTTGGGGTTTTGTAGGTTGGGGTTTGGGATTTCCTCACTTGATGATTTTCACTCAAAGTCCTCGGAGGATGGGTTGCTCTCAAATGACAAGTGTAAGTTTCTCTCGGAGCAGCCAACCAACTAGTGGTTGTAGGGGGCGGCTATTTATAGCCGGGGAGCAGCCTGACATGATAAGACATAAATGCCCTTGACTGATATGACCGTTAGGTGGGTAGATATTTTGGGACAGCTGGCGCGTAGCATAGCAACGGTCGGAATATTTGAGGTTCGAATTCCTCAGGGCTATCACGTTCCTCATTTTGTAGGCAATCCGCACTGGCGAATTCCTAACTCTTCAGTCAGAACAAATTCCTCAGAGACCAGAAGAACTTCGTCTCTGTCACTGAAGAATATGACTGAACTGTGCGAGATTTCCAATGGCTTCACTCGAAAGGATTGGTAGGTGTAGGATTTTGAGTTGAGCATCACATGGAAATTTTTCCTTAGTATTTCCTCGACCCCCTTTAACAGTACGGTGTTTCCTATGACTCAAGAAAGAGAAAATGAATCAGTAAAAACAAAAGTCTTCATGCTTCATGTTCCTCGAATGATTACCAAGTCTTCAAGGTCACACCTGTGACGCCCGGATAGTTAAGCTACAATGAACCTCTGCTAATGATGCCACGTCACCTCAATTACTGATGCTAATCTCGCATTAGTTCGAAACCGATTTAAATTCAAAATCAAAATCAAGCAAACAATAAAAATTTTCAAATATTAAAACTAAAATGTTCGGGGTGAGCCAAATAATGCATAAGTAAGTATGGTGGAGAAACCACATTTTTAGAAAAGGTTTAATACTCTAAAAATGTTTTAAACAATAGCAAAAACAATTAGTTAAATGCCTTTTACAATTAATAAAATATTAAAATATTTTATTTTTGTCACCAAACTCTTTTGTGGCAATGGGGTATGTTGAAACACTAAAGAAGATGCTAATTATATATTTTTATACAAAATTAAAACAAATTTTAAATTAAAAGAAAATAAATATAAAGAAAAGGGAATAACGAAAAACAAAACCAAAAAGAAAAAAAAAGGGAAAAGGGCCTTCCCGAGCTGGGCCCACCCAGCTGGCCACTAGGCCAAGCCCAGCCGGCCTCCCCCATTGGCCCAACCGGCTGCCCCCATTCCCCTTATCTCCCCCGAAACCCTAACCCACCCCCACGATCCCCACTCCCCCCCCCGCGCGATCTGGATCGGGGGCGCCCCAACGCACGTCGCCCCGATCCCGTTGCCCCTGACGCCCGGCGCCCGCCCGTCGTCGTCCACCGCCGCCTGGAGCTCCGCGAGCCTCACCGGAGCCACCCCGCGCCCGACCCCCTTGCCACGATGGAGCTCCACCTCACCGGCGTGCCAGTCTCCTGAGGTCTCCGCCGACGGCGCCATCGCCCCATGTGCCTCGGCCTCCTCCTCGCCCCGTGCCGAGGCCGCCGTTCCCGCGCCGCGCCCTCGACCCCGTCGCCCCACCGCACTCGTCGTCGACAACCCGGACGCCGCCCCTTCCTCGTCCTCCTCCTCGAGTATGCCTCGCTCAACTACAAGGCTATGTGAGCCCCCTTCCCTTCCCCTCTCCCCCCTGACAGACCCGCCGTCGTGCTTGTTGCTGCTGTTGTAGTCCTTCTCTGGCTCACGCAAGCACACCACGGTGCTTCTGGCATCACGTGGGAGTTGCCTAGCCCTTCGGTGCTTTGCGTGCGTGCTCCTCGCACCGGCCCCCTCGAGTTCTTGCTTCGGCCGCCACCTCGCACCGTCCTGCTGCCTTTGCTCCGCCCCTGCCGCCTCGCACGAGGCCGCATCGCGCCTGCTGCTGCCTCTGGCGACCCCCTCCTGCGACGGTTTCCTTCACCAAAAACGGCCGGCTGGCGAGCCCTGCCCTGGCCGCCGGCGTGCGCTGGCGCCCGTGCCCCTCGATGCGGCCCGGTTCGCCCCTCGTTCGGGCACCCGCCCCGTTAACCGCCAGCACCAGCGCCCGCTAAGACCCCCCCTTGACAATGACAGATGGGGCCCACGCCCTTAGAACATTAAAAAAAGAATTAAAGAATTAATAATAATAATAATAAATAGAAATGTTAATCAATTAATTAATTAAGGTAATTAATTAACTTAATTAATCCTGATTAGATTAACTTAATCTGTTAGGTTAGTTAACAATCAATGACAACTGGGACCCACACGTCAGTTTGACCCAGTCAACGTCATGTTGACTGCTGACGTCATGCTGACATCATGATGACGTCAGCATGCACTATTCTGGATAATGTTGAATTAAAATAATTAAATAAATTCTAAAAATGATTAAATCTTTTAAAGTTAATATAAAATAAACCGTAGCCCGGATGGAAAAACTTTGTACATGAAAGTTGCTCAGAACAACGAGACGAATCTGGATACGTAGCCCATTCATCCGCCACACATCCCTAGCATAGCGAACACACAACTTTCCCCCTCCGGTTCACCTGTCCGAAAACGCGAAACACCGGGGATACTTTCCCGGATGTTTCCCCCTTTCGTCGGTATCACCTACTACCGCGTTAGAGCACACCGAACACCGCGTATTGTCTTGTTACGCTTTGTGATGCTTTGATTGCTTTGTTATTTATTGAGTTCCCTCTCTGTTACTTCTTTCCAATAGACCCCGAGACTGCCGGCGACCCCCAGTTCGACTACGGTGTTGACGACTCGTCCTTCTTGCCAGAGCAACCAGGCAAGCCCCCCCTTGATCACCAGATATCGCTTATTCTCCTCTATGCTGCTTGCATTAGAGTAGTGTAGCATCTTACCACTTTCCGTTAATCCTATTCTGATGCATAGCCTGACATTGTTGCTACATCTATTGATACCTTACCTGCAATCCTAAATACTTAGTATAGGATGCTAGTTTATCATCATTGGCCCTACATTCTTGTCAGTCTGCCTTGCTATACTATTGGGCCGTGATCACTCAGGAGGTGATCACGGGTATATACTATACATACATATACTATACAGATGGTGACTAAAGTCGGGTCAACTCGTTGAGTACCCGCACGTGATTTTGATGTGGGGGCTGGAAGGACAGGTGGCTCCATCCCGGTAGAGGTGGGCCTGGGTTCCCGACGGCCCCCGACTGTTACTTTGTGGCGGAGCGACAGGGCAGGTTGACACCACCTAGGCGAGAGGTGAGCCTGGCCCTGGTCGGCGTTCGTGGTTACTTCATAATAACACGCTTAACGAGATCTTGGTATTTGATCTAAGTCTGGCCACTGGCCTATACGCACTAACCAACTACACGGGAAAGATATGGGCACTCGACGTCGTGGTATCAGCCGAAGCCTTTATGACGTCAGATACTGAGCGGCGCATGCCAGATTGGACCGCGTAACGTGACTTCCTTTGTAATGGAGGTTGCTAGGTCTGCTTCCGGCCGCCCTCGCAACGTGCAGGTGTGCAATGGGCGATGGGCCCAGACCCCTGCGCGTATAGGATTTAGACCGGCGTGCTGACCTCTCTGTTATGCCTAGGTGGGCCTGCGACGTGTTGATCTTCCGAGGCCGGGCATGATCCAGGAAAGTGTGTCCGGCCAAATGGGATCGAGCGTGTTGGGTTATGTGGTGCACCCCTGCAGGGAAGTTGATCTATTCGAATAGCCGTGTCCCTCGGTAAAAGGACGACCCGGAGTTGTACCTTGACCTTATGACAACTAGAACCGGATACTTAATAAAACACACCCTTCCAAGTGCCAGATACAACCCGGTGATCGCTTTCTCACAGGGTGACGAGGGGAGGATTGCCGGGTAGGATTATGCTATGCGATGCTACTTAGAGGACTTCAATCTACTCTCTTCTACATGCTGCAAGACGGAGGCTGCCAGAAGCGTAGTCTTCGACATGATTAGCTATCCCCCTCTTATTCCGGCATTCTGCAGTTCAGTCCACCGATATGGCCCTTTACACATATACCCATGCATATGTAGTGTAGATCCTTGCTTGCGAGTACTTTGGATGAGTACTCACGGTTGCTTTCTCCCCCTTTTCCCCCCTTTCCTATCTTTCTGGTTGTCGCAACCAGATGCTGGAGTCCAGGAGCCAGATGCCACTGTCCACGACGACTCCTACTACGCTGGAGGTGCCTACTACTACGTGCAGCCCGCTGACGACGACCAGGAGTAGTTTAGGAGGATCCCAGGCAGGAGGTCTGCGCCTCTTTCGATCTGTATCCCAGTTTGTGCTAGCCATCTTATGACAACTTGTTTAACTTATGTCTGTACTCAGATATTATTGCTTCCGCTGACTCGTCTATGATCGAGCACTTGTATTCGAGCCCTCGAGGCCCCTGGCTTGTATTATGATGCTTGTATGACTTATTTTATTTGTAGAGTTGTGTTGTGATATCTTCCCGTGAGTCCCTGATCTTGATCGTACACGTTTGCGTGTATGATTAGTGTATGATTGAATCGGGGGCGTCACAAGTTGGTATCAGAGCCGACTGCCTGTAGGAATCCCCTTTCCAACTCCTTGGCCGAAGTTGAGTCTAGTCGATGAAAATTGTTTTACTAACTTGGCTGTGCGGACCATGGGCCCACGTCGCCAATTGGGTGGTATTAGGATCTTTTATTCCTCGACTTATACTCTGGGACTCTAATCTCTCCTCTATTCGGGTTAAATGATTTTCTAAAAATCTAACTTTAGGTTCTCTAAAACACTTTCTCCCGGAGAGCCCCTTCAGTCCAGATGATCGTCGACTGCACCAGAAGATTTCGAAGTTACTCTCCGATACTCTTTTGAGACTTTGTGCCTGTTGCTTTTGCAATTCCCTACCACCGAAATATCCCTATAGATAAATACATACACTTATCGTTCTTACTTTTATTCCCAGTTGATCTTGTTATTACAAGATACCCTGAAATCCTCTCTATTGTTCCGAGAATATTTTGTGCCTACTACCTTGCAGTTCTTGCCACCTGAATACCCCTACAGATAATTTCTCGCACTTATTGAGTATCCGCTCATCCCCAGATGATTAATGTGTCTCACAAAATTCTTCGGAATACTTTTTGATCTTTCAAAAATCCTCTACAACCTGTTATTTTTGAAATTCTTGCCTGCTTGCATTATGGTTAATTCCATATGACTAGTAGTCCTCGATAACAAGTTATCCTTTTAAAAAAAATTATCTTTCTGACTCAGACGTCATTCCGGACATGAGTTGGTTCTCGGCAATTCAAACCTTATTGATTGTCCAACTAAGTGTTTTCAACTTATCCATCCTTGATCAGAGCGTCTGCTTCTGATCCTTCATTTTGGAAACCATAATTTCTTTTTATTTAATCATCAGACTAATCAGGTGATTCTTGAATTTGATGCCTCTGCATTCTTTCTTCCTTTGAGTGAGTATCAATACTCACATCAGATCCATTTTGGATCGGCCGATCCATTGTTGGATTTTTTTATCCGACAACATCCTTCATATTCAATCACCTTGTGAGTTCTTCCCCTGATACATAGTGCCTTTGGTAAATTGTATCCTTTGCTTGGCCAACCATGCTCTTCTTTCGAGCTTGTGCATTTACTTTTGAAACTTGTGGTATGATTCCACGATACCCTGATGGGTTGAACCTATGCCTTCCTTAAAAAGTGTGAACTCGAAAGTTTTCACGAGCCATACCCTTCTGGTGCTTCGCCAGATAAAATTTCAGCACTACAACTTATTCGAAAATGAGAAGTGAATGAAACGTTATGCATTGGAGAAGTGGGAGTCGACCTTGAACTTTGTGTTCATGCCCATGGGCACGATGTAGATCGTATCATTAAAACTTCTCTTCAATTAAATATTCCCTTGGTATAAGTTTATCTTATATCTGGGATCTGACATTTTGCAATCGTGGTTCTGGCCATGTTCTCCTTTAAATACCATTTCTCGAACAATGTGAAGTACTTGTCTTCTGCAGATCATTGCACCTGTCCAATCTTTACTTTTATCTACTGCATAACTTCTTATGGGTTCTTCATCAATGTTATTTCTCACCGATTCTACTTTTCCTGGGTTCTGGGTTGTCGTCAACCGAGAACACTGATAAGTGAATCACTTATGCACTCCGATTCAATAACTCTAAATAATCTTTGTTGTTTATGAGTTTATTAATCCTTCAAGTCATTCCTAGCCTGATCGGCTACATCATTATCGTGCTAATTTTAACTGTGCTACCGGGCCCTTAATTCTGGAGCGCAACTTTCGATGATGAGCTAAGCTTATGCTGATTTGCTCATCTTATCGTTCCACCTTGAATGACAAGCTTTAATTTGAGTTTGTGTCGTACTCATGGTCCCAAGAACATTTCGCTCCATCATTCCTTTGACTTGATGTCATAGCCGACCGATTACATCTCCATGAAACCTCTCGTCAAAATTTATCATGATCATCATCAACATTCTAAGTTCCTGCAGGATATCAATTGTATTCATGATGAGAAATACCATCCTTGCCCCTTGCTAATTTGTGTTATCATCGGCAACATTCTTGCTTTCCCTTCAACACAAACTTGTTCATGTTTTGTGTTGTACCTTGAGATCTTGCTCCAACTTATGTTATGTTCTACCTTGGAGTGTTGCTATCTTTTATGTCAAGAATGTCATGGGAAGTTCACCACCCTTAAGAATTCTTGATACAAGTGATACTTATTAACATCACCATTCTTTTCTTGGTCCCCGTGTTATTCTAACCAGAAAACCGACAATCGAACTATGATGTGCGAATTCAAAACTTCTAGCAACCCTATTGCTTTGAAGTGAATGTCTGATAGTTTCATTCTAAGTCTTTTGGTTATCAAATCACCATTCTAACATTGATCGTGCTACTTAGTCCATACTTCTAGGTACACTTTCGATCAATGTTTAATTGTGGATGTTTTTCCTTGAGCATACATCATTATATCATTGATCTGACATATGTTATCTCCTTGTTCATGAAATTATGGAAATCCATCTTTTTGGAAATCTCGATGAATTGTCACCGAGTCCATCTAACTTTTCCTCACCCTCTCCTTGGTTTAGAGATGAACCCTTGTTTCAGAAGTTCGCTTACATAGTTCATTTCCCGAGAATCTTACAATGCTATCTCGTCAATTTGTGTTGCACCTTTTCTTCTCAGGCATCCTGAGTCTGAGGTATCCTAACGCCAATCAGAACTGAATCTCGGTCAGATATGATGGTTGGAATATATTTCCAAGAGTTATAACATTGGTCTTTTATTTGACCCAGTAAAATGATGTCATGCCTAGCACACCTGGCCGTAGGACCTATTCTTCCATGAGGAAATCGTAAGACTTATTCTATAAGTTGTTCCTGATGGGTCATTTGTGTATCCTAAATCTGACCCTTACATGATGGCCATGTCAATGCTATCTCGAAGAATGTATGTGGTACTCCGATTTTTTTAATGAGAACATTTGCAGCACAATGCTAAATTTTCTTTATCAAAATTTATCCAAACACTGTTGTATGGGTAATGTCATGAAATTTCTCTCCTCTTACCTAAAGGGTTTTCTATGTTATATCCTGTCATGGATATCCCGCTCTGTTTGACCTTGGAAAGGTTATACCCATGGAATATGTGTTTAAACACATTTTCCTTTCCATCATTCTGTTTAATCTGGTAATCATATTTTCCTTTCCATTGGTCGGTTTAACGTTGCTTGTGATCTACATGATCTAAGCAGTAATATTCTACTGCTTATGTAAACACCCCCAGTGTACAATTCTGTCAGCAAGACCCTGTTGCATTTGTCGATAACATTCCGGTAGCCACCGATGGACGAGAACTTCGCCTATTGGTCCGCCTCGTTTCAAACGAGCAGGAAAATGGTTCTCTTCGACCCTCGCCCTTGGTACCGATGTTGTTGCTGACATATAATTGACAGGCTACCCTCTGACATGCCTTGCAATCATGACCATGCAACATGTCACCACCCTTCCTACTTTCAACCCACATGGTGGGCCCATAACCCACGGGTCCACTGGATCGAAACCTGACTCTCCTGTGCACCCCCTATTCCCAAATTTATTCCTCGTGCGTGGCCTCATATGTAATTCATGGACCACAGTCCTACTGATCTATACTGGTATCAGACAGAATACTTATTCCGATTGCTTTGAACCCCCTTTCACACTCTGTTTCAGGCATCGAACGATTGCCTACCCGCTCAAAACTTCTCATGGTACCTACTTACTTTGCTCTCGATATTGTCTCAAGTTTCCATTTGAGAGTTACTTTCCACCACCTTCCCTGATGTTATCGACCAGATAGTCAACCTTATCGAGGTCCGTTCTCTCGGAGTACCCCCTTTTATTCTTGCGTAAGTATGATGGAGTTCCCGAAGAAAGGGTGCCGACTTCATCATGATGACATGAAGCAGAGAAATAAAGACATCAACAAAAGGGATCAACCTCTTCGAAAGGACAGCCAAGACCGAGAAGACTTGTTAGGTTTTTCGCCACCAGCACCTTCCCCCCTTACTCCACCGCTTAAATCTCGGGACGAGATTTCTTGTAGTGGAGGAGAATTGTGACGCCCGGATAGTTAAGCTACAGTGAACCTCTGCTAATGATGCCATGTCACCTCGATTACTCATGCTAATCTCGCGTTAGTTTGAAACCGATTTAAATTCAAAATCAAAATCAAGCAAACAATAAAAGTTTTCAAATATTAAAACTAAAATGTTCGGGGTGAGCCAAATAATGCATAGGTAAGTATGGTGGAGAAACCACATTTTTAGAAAAGGTTTAATACTCTAAAAATATTTTAAACAATAGCAAAAACCATTAGTTAAATGCCTTTTACAATAATAAAATATTAAAATATTTTATTTTTGCCATCAAACTCTTTTGTGGCATTGGAGTATGTTGAAACACTAAAGTAGATGCTAATTATATATTTTTATACAAAATTAAACAAATTGTAAATTAAAAGAAAATAAATATAAAGAAAAGGGAATTTGAAAAACAAAACCTAAAAGAAAAAAAGGGAAAAGGGCCTTCCCCAGCTGGCCACTAGGCCAAGCCCAGCCGGCCTCCCCCATTGGCCCAACCGGCCGCCCCCATTCCCCTTATCTCCCCCGAAACCCTAACCCACCCTCCACGATCCCCCCCCCCCCCCCCCCCCGCGTGATCTGGATCGGGGCGCCCCAATGCACGTCGCCCCGATCCCGTTGCCCCCGACGCCCGGCGCCCGCCCGTCGTCGTCCAGCGCCGCCTGGAGCTCCGCGACCCTCACCGGAGCCACCCCGCACCCGACCCCCTTGCTGCGATGGAGCTCCACCTCGCCGGCGTGCCAGTCGCCTGAGGTCTCCGCCGACGGCGCCATCGCCCCATGTGCCTCGGCCTCCTCCTCGCCCCATGCCGAGGCCGCCGTTCCCGCGCTGCGCCCTCGACCCCGTCGCCCCGCCGCACTCGTCGCCGGCAACTCGAACGCCACCCCTTCCTCGTCCTCCTCCTCGAGCATGCCTCGCTCTATGTGAGCCCCCTTCCCTTCCCCTCTCCCCCCTGGCAGACCCGCCGTCGTGCTTGTTGCCGCTGTTGTAGTCCTTCTCTGGCTCGGGCAAGCACACCACGGTGCTTCTGGCATCACGTGGGAGTTTCCTAGCCCTTCGGTGCTTTGCGTGCGTGCTCCTCGCACCGGCCCCCTCGAGTTCTTGCTTCGGCCGCCGCCTCGCACCGTCCTGCTGCCTTCGCTCCGCCCCTGCCGCCTCGCACGAGGCCGCAGCGCGCCTGCTGCTGCCTCTGGCGACCCCCTCCCGCGCCGGTTTCCTTCGTCGGAAACGGCCGGCCGGCGAGCCCTGCCCTGGCCGCCGACGCGCGCTGGCACCCGTGCCCCTCGATGCGGCCCGGTTCGCCCCTCGTTCGGGCACCCGCCCCGTTAACCGCCAGCGCCAGCGCCCGCTAAGACCCCCCCCCCCCTTGATAATGACAGATGGGGCCCACGCCCTTAGAACGTTAAAAAAAAGAATTAAAGAATTATTATTATTAATAATAATAATAATAAATAGAAATTTTAATGAATTAATTAATTAAGGTAATTAATTAACTTAATTAATCCTGATTAGATTAACTTAATCTGTTAGGTTAGTTAACAATCAATGACAGCTGGGACCCACACGTCAGTTTGACCCAGTCAACGTCCTGTTGACTGCTGACGTCATGCGGACATCATGATGATGTCAGCATGCACTATTCTGGATAATGTTGAATTAAAATAATTAAATAAATTCTAAAAATGATTAAATCTTTTAAAGTTAATATAAAATAAACCGTAGCTCGGATGGAAAAACTTTGTACATGAAAGTTGCTCAGAACGACGAGACGAATCTGGATACGTAGCCCATTCGTTCGCCACACATCCCTAGCATAGCGAACACGCAACTTTCCCCCTCCGGTTCACTTGTCCGAAAACGCGAAACACCGGGGATACTTTCCCGGATGTTTCCCCCTTTCGTCGGTATCACCTACTACCGCGTTAGAGCACAACGAACACCGCGTATTGTCTTGTTACACTTTGTGATGCTTTGATTGCTCTGTTATTTATTGTGTTCCCTCTCTGTTACTTCTTCCCGATAGACCCTGAGACTACCGGCTACCCCCAGTTCGACTACGGTGTTGATGACTCGTCCTTCTTGCCAGAGCAACCAGGCAAGCCCCCCCCCCCTTGATCACCAGATATCGCCTATTCTCCTCTATGCTGCTTGCATTAGAGTAGTGTAGCATGTTACTGCTTCCCGTTAATCCTATTCTGATGCATAGCCTGACATTGTTGCTACATCTGTTGATACCTTACCTGCAATCCTAAATACTTAGTATAGGATGCTAGTTTATCATCATTGGCCCTACATTCTTGTCAGTCTGCCTTGCTATACTATTGGGCCGTGATCACTCGGGAGGTGATCACGGGTATATACTATACATACATATACTATACAGATGGTGACTAAAGTCGGGTCAGCTCGTTGAGTACCCGCACGTGATTCTGATGTGGGGGTTGGAAGGACAGGTGGCTCCATCCCGGTAGAGGTGGGCCTGGGTTCCCGACGGCCCCCGACTGTTACTTTGTGGCGGAGCGACAGGGCAGGTTGACACCACCTAGGCGAGAGGTGGGCCTGGCCCTGGTCGGCGTCCGTGGTTACTTCATAATAACACGCTTAACGAGATCTTGGTATTTGATCTGAGTCTGGCCACTGGCCTATACGCACTAACCAACTAAGCGGGAAAGATATGGGCACTCGACGTCGTGGTATCAGCCGAAGCCTTCGTGACGTCAGCGACTGAGCGGCGCGCGCCAGATTGGCCCGCGTAACGTGACTTCCTTTGTAATGGAGGTTGCTAGGTCTGCTTCCGGCCGCCCTCGCAACATGCAGGTGTGCAATGGGCGATGGGCCCAGACCCCTGCGCGTATAGGATTTAGACCGGCATGCTAACCTCTCTGTTGTGCCTAGGTGGTGCTGCAACGTGTTGATCTTCCGAGGCCGGGCATGACCCAGGAAAGTGTGTCCGGCCAAATGGGATCGAGCGTGTTGGGTTATGTGGTGCACACCTGCAGGGAAGTTGATCTATTCGAATAGCCGTGTCCCTCGGTAAAAGGACGACCCAGAGTTGTACCTTGACCTTATGACAACTAGAACCAGGTACTTAATAAAACACACCCTTCCAAGTGCCAGATACAACCTGGTGATCGCTTTCTCACAGGGCGACGAGGGGAGGATCGCCGGGTAGGATTATGCTATGCGATGCTACTTGGAGGACTTCAATCAACTCTCTTCTACATGCTGCAAGACGGAGGCTGCCAGAAGCGTAGTCTTTGACAGGATTAGCTATCCCCCTCTTATTCCGGCATTCTGCAGTTCAGTCCACCGATATGGCCCTTTACACATATACCCATGCATATGTAGTGTAAATCCTTGCTTGCGAGTACTTTGGATGAGTACTCACGGTTGCTTTCTCCCCCCCTTTCCCCCCTTTCCTTTCTTTCCGGTTGTCGCAACCAGATGCTGGAGTCTAGGAGCCAGACGCCACTGTCGACGATGACTCCTACTATGCTGGAGGTGCCTACTACTACGTGCAGCCCGCTGATGACGACCAGGAGTAGTTTAGGAGGATCCCAGGCAGGAGGCCTGCGCCTCTTTCGATCTGTATCCCAGTTTGTGCTAGCCATCTTATGACAACTTGTTTAACTTATGTCTGTACTCAGATATTGTTGCTTCCGCTGACTCGTCTATGATCGAGCACTTGTATTCGAGCCCTCGAGGCCTGTAGCTTGTATGACTTATTTTATTTGTAGAGTTGTATTGTCATATCTTCTCGTGAGTCCCTGATCTTGATCGTACATGTTTGCGTGTATGATTAGTGTATGATTGAATCGGGGGCATCACAACACCAATTTCTTCACTTTCAAACTCTTCAGAAAGTCTTTAGAAATCCAAAGTCTTCAGTCAAAGAACTTCATTTTTAGGGGTCGACTTTCTCTGTAAATATTAAACTCCTCATAGACTTATAGACTTGTGTACACTCATAAACGCATCAGTCCCTTAACCTATAAGTCTTCAATACACCAAAATCACTAAGGAGCACTAAATGCACTTACACCCCTCCTGTGTCTATATAAACCGGAGGGTTTAGTCCGTAGGACAAGAACAATCATAACCATAGGCTAGCTTCTAGGGTTTAGCCTCTACGATCTCGTGGTAGATCAACTCTTGTAATACTCATATCATCAAGATCAATCAAGTAGGAAGTAGGGTATTACCTCCATAGAGAGGGCCCGAACCTGGGTAAACATTGTGTCCCCCGCCTCCTGTTACCATTAGCCTTAGACGCACAGTTCGGGACCCCCTACCCGAGATCCGCCAGTTTTGACACAGACATTGGTGCTTTTATTGAGGGTTCCACTGTATCGTCACCATAAGGCTTGATGGCTCCTTCAATCATCCACAACGATGCGGTCGAGAGTGAGGTTTTCCTCCCCGGACAGATCTTCGTATTCGGCGGCTTCACACCGCGGGCCAACTCGCTTGGCCATCTAGAGCAGATCGATAGCTACGCCCCTGGACATCAGGTCAGGTTTGGAAGCTTGAACTACACTGCTTACATCTGCGGAGACTTGATCTTCGACAGATTCGAGGCCATGACAGGTACACCTTACGGTCGCGACGAGCATGACCTAGATCGGTCGTCGGACGGTGTTCAGGAGTTCGCACCTGCAACTACCCTGGCTTTAAATCCAGAGCAGATCGTGCCATCCGAGGACGGGTGGATGGACCCGCCACGGAGGCCGCACACTTAGCGGCGATAGAGCCGAACACAGGTCTCACTTCCAAGAAGACCTATATCATCGGACCCTCGGACTCGTCTCCGGCCATAGGCTCCGAACCGCGTGCATCCGTGCCCATCGGATCTGACCTGGCACTGATCATGGAGTTTAGCTCCATGGATATCTTTCAACAATGCTTATCTTTCTGACTTTCACTTTCCTTTTTGAAAAGTTTTAGGTTCCCTGCTACGTCTCGAGCTTGCGTTGGATTTCCCCGAAGAGGAGAGGATGATGCAGCACAGTAGCGTAAGTATTTCCCTCAGTTTTTGAGAACCAATGTATCAATCCAGTAGGAGACTATGCTCAAGTCCCTCGTACCTGCACAAAACGATAGCTACTCGCAACCAACACTTAGGGGTTCTCAATCCCTTCACGGTCACTTACGAGGGTGAGATATGATAGAGATAATATTTTTGGTATTTTTGGTATAAAGATGCAAAGTAAAAAGTAAAAGCAAAAGCAAGTAAATAAAGTGATGGAGATTGATATGATGAGAATAGACCCGGGAGCCATAGGTTTCACTAGTGGCTTCTCTCAAGAGCATAAGTATTCTACGGTGGGTGAACAAATTACTGTTGAGCAATTGACAGAATTGAGCATAGTTATGAGGTTATCCAGGCAATGATCATGTATATAGGCATCACGTCCGTGACAAGTAGACCGAAACGATTCTGCATCTACTACTATTACTCCACTCATCGACCGCTATCCAGCATGCATCTAGAGTATTAAGTTAAAAACAGAGTAACGCCTTAAGCAAGATGACATGATGTAGAGGAATAAATTCATGCAATATGATAAATACCCCATCTTGTTATCCTCGATGGCAACAATACAATACGTGCCTTGCAACCCTTTCTGTCACTGGGTAAGGTCACCGCAAGATTGAACCCAAAGCTAAGCACTTCTCCCATTGCAAGAACTACCAATCTAGTTGGCCAAACCAAACGGATAATTCGAAGAGACTTGCAAAGATAACTCAATCATACATAAAAGAATTCAGAGAAGAATCAAATATTTTCCATAGATAAGCTGGATCATAAACCCACAATTCATCGGTCTCAACAAACACACCGCAAAAAGAAGATTACATCGAATAGATCTCCACGAGAGAGGGGGAGAACATTGTATTGAGATCCAAAAAGAGAGAAGAAGCCATCTAGCTACTAACTATGGACCCGAAGGTCTGAAGTAAACTACTCACACTTCATCGGAGGGGCTATGGTGATGATGTAGAAGCCCTCCGTGGTAGATGCCCCCTCCGGCGGAGCTCCGGAACAGGCCCCAAGATGGGATCTCGTGTATATAGGAAGTTACGGTAGTGGAATTAGGTTTTTGGCTCCGTCCCCGATCTGTTGGGGGTACGTAGGTATATATAGGAGGAAGGAGTACGTCGGTGGAGCGTCAGGGGGCCCACGAGGTAGGGGGCGCGCCCAGGGGGGAGGGCGCGCCCCCCACCCTCGTGACCGCCTCTGGCACTTCTTGGAGTAGGGTCCAAGTCTCCTGGATCACGTTCGGTGAGAAGATCACGTTTCCGAAGGTTTCATTCCGTTTGGACTCCGTTTGATATTCCGTTTCTTCGAAACACTGAAATAGGCAAAAAAACAACAATTCTGGGTTGGGCCTCCGGTTAATAGGTTAGTCCCAAAAATAATATAAAAGTGGAAAATAAAGCCCATTATAGTCCAAAACAATAGATAAAGTAGCATGGAGCAATCAAAAATTATAGATACGTTGGAGACGTATCAGGCATCCCCAAGCTTAATTCCTGCTCGTCCTCGAGTAGGTAAATGATAAAAAGAGAATTTTTGATGCGGAGTGATACTTTGGCATAATTTCAATGTAAATCTTCTTACTTGTGATATGAATATTCAGATCCGAAAGATGCAAGACAAAAGTTCATATTGACATAAAGATAATAATACTTCAAGCACACTAATCAAAATAATTATGTCATCTCAAAATAACATGGCCAAAGAAAGTTCATCCCTACAAAATCATATAGTTAGGCTATGCTTCATTTTCGTCACACAAAGATGTTCCCAACTTCTATACCCCCGATGACAAGCCAAGCAATTGTTTCATACTTAAATAATCTCAAACTTTTTCAACCTTCACGCAATACATGAGCGTGAGCCATGGATATAGCACTATGGGTGGAATAGAATATGATGATGGGGATTGTGTGGAGAAGACAAAAAAGGAGAAAGTCTCACATTGACGAGGATAATCAACGGGCTATGGAGATGCCCATCAATTGATGTCAACATGAGGAGTAGGGATTGCCATGCAACGGATGCACTAGAGCTATGAATGCTCAACAAAAGAAAACTAGTGGGTGTGCATCCAACTTGCTTGCTCATGAAGACCTAGGGCATTTGAGGAAGCCCATCGTAGGAATATACAAGCCAAGTTCTATAATGAAAAATTCCCACTAGTATGAAAAAGACAACTTATGAGACTCACTATATGAAAAACATGGTGCTACTTTGAAGCACAATATATGAGACTCACTACATGAAGAACGAGGTGCTACTTTGAAGCACAAAATATGAGACTCACTACATGAAGAACATGGTGCTACTTTGAAGCACAAGTGTGGAAAAAGAGATAGTAGCATTGCCCTTTTCTTTTCTTTTTTGGGCCTTCCTTTTTCTTTGGCCTTTCTCTTTTTTTATTTGGGCAATGCTCTAATAATGATGATCATTACACTTCTATTGATTACAACATGAGGATTACAACTCGAAACTAGAACAAGGTATGACTCTATATGAATGCCTCCGGCGGTGTACCGGGATGGTGCAATGAATCAAGAGTGACATGTATGAAAAATAATGCATGGTGGCTTTGCCACAAATACAATGTCAACTACATGATCATGCAATGGCAATATGACAAAAGTAATGTATGTCATAATAATGATGAACGGAACGGTGGAAAGTTGCATGGCAATATATCTCGGAATGGCTATGGAAATGCCATAATAGGTAGGTATGGTGGCTGTTTTGAGGAAGATATAGGGAGGTTTATGTGTGATAGAGCGTATCGTATCACGGAGTTTGGATGCACCGGCGAAGTTTGCGCCAACTCTCAATGTGAGAAAGGGCAATGCACGGTACCGAAGAGGCTAGCAATGGCGGAAAGGTAAAAGTGCGTATAATCCATGGACTCAACATTAGTCAAAAGAACTCATATACTTATTGCAAAAATTTAGAAGTCATCAAAAATCAAGTACTACGCGCATGCTCCTAGGGGGATAGATTGGTAGGAAAAGACCATCGCTCGTCCCCGACCGCCACTCATAAGGATGCACAAGCCAGGTACACTTCATGCTTCAAATTTGTTACACAACTTTAACCATACGTGCATGCTACGGGATTTACCAACTTCAACACAAGCATTTCTCAAATTCACAACTACTCAACTAGCATGACTTTGATATTATTACCTCCATATCTCAAAACAATTATCAAGCATCAAACTTATCTTAGTATTCAACGCACTCAAAAGAAAGTTTCACATATCTTGAACACCAAGTATATTAACATTAAGCAAATTACCATGCTATTAACGACTCTCAAAATAATCTAAGTGAAGCATGAGAGATCAAGTTTCTTTAAAACAAATCCACCACCGTGCTCTAAAAGATCTAAGTGAAGCACTAGAGCAAAAATTATCACGCTCAAAAAGATATAAGTGAAGCACTATGAGCAAACTATCAAGCTCAAAAGATATAAGTGAAGCACATAAAGTATTCTATCAAATTCCAAATCATATATGGCTCTCTCAAAAGGTGTGTACATCAAGGATTATTGTGATAAACTAACAAGCAAAGACTCAAATAATACAAGACGCTCCAAGCAAAACACATATCATGTTGGTGAATAAAAATATAGCTCCAAGTAAATTACCGATGGAAGTGGACGAAAGAGGGGATGCCTTCCGGGGCATCCCCAAGCTTTGAATTTTTGGTGTCCTTGGATTATCTTGGGGGTGCCATGGGCATCCCCAAGCTTAGGCTCTTGCCACTCCTTGTTCCATAATCCATCAAAAGAATTCACCCAAAACTTGAAAACTTCACAACACAAAACTCAATAGAAATCTCGTGAGCTCCGTTAGAGAAAGAAGACAAAAGACTACTTTAAGGTACTGTAATGAACTCATTATTTATTCATATTGGTGTTAAACCTACTGTATTCCAACTTCTCTATGGTTTATAAACTAATTTACTAGCCATAGATTCATCAAAATAAGCAAACAACACACGAAAAACAGAATCTGTCAAAAACAGAACAGTCTGTAGCAATCTGTAACTAACGCAAACTTCTGGAACTCTAAAAAATTCTAACAAAATAGGACGTACTGGAAAATTTGTTTATTGATCAGCAGCAAAAATAATCAATGCAAAAGCACGTTCCTGTGATTTATTGAATTGTTTCTCGTGAGTGCAAAGTTTCTATTTTTCAGCAGAATCAAATCAACTATCATCATAGCTTATCCTATAGGTTCTACTTGGCACAAACACTAATTAAAACATAAAACCACATCCAAACACAAGGTAGATAGATTATTTATTCCTAAACAGAAGCAAAAACAAAAAGCACAAAATAAAATTGGGTTGCCTCCCAATAAGCGCTATCGTTTAACGCCCCTAGCTAGGCATTGATAAATTTAACGATGCTCACATCAAAGACAAGAATTGAAGCGCAAAGAGAGCATCATGAAACATGTGACAAACACATCTATGTATAACATATTTCCTATGCATAGGCATATTATAAGCAAACCAATTTGCAAGGCAAACAAAAACTAGCATATGCAAGGAAGAACAAAGAGATGATAGCAATCTCAACATGAAGAGAGGTAATTTAGTAACATGAAAATTTCTACAACCATATTTTCCTCTCTCATAATAATTACATGTAGGATCATAAGCAAATTCAACAAAATAGCTATCACATAACATATTCTCAACACGATCCACATGCATGTAAAGTTGACACTCTTCCAAAATAGTGGGATTAACATTAACTAAAGTCATGACCTCTCCAAACCCACTTTTATCAAAAATACCATAAGATTGAACATTCTCCAAATATGTGGGATCTAAAGTTGACACTCTTCCAAACCCACTTTCAATATTATTGCAAAAATTATTATCAATCTCATATTCATCATGGGACTTAAATAAATTTTCAAGATCAAAAGAAGAATCACCCCAATCATGATCATTGCAACAAGTAGTAGACATAGCAAAACTAGCATCCCCAAGCTTAGGGTTTTGCATATTATTAGCACAATTGTCATCAAGAGAACTTATAGTAAAATCATTGCAATCATGCTTTTTATTCAAAGAGTTATCGTGAATCTCTTCATCATAATTTCTAGATTCATGAATTTCAAGCAAAACTTCATAAAGATAATCTAGTGCACAAAACTCAGTAGCAATTGCTTCATCATAATTGGATCTCTTAAAAAGATTGGCAAGCGGATGAGGATCCATAAACTTTTAGCAAGCGAAGATGCAAGCAAATAGAAGGTACAAGCAAACATAAGATCAAAGGGAAGAAGGGCGAATAAAATGGCAAGGGTGAAGTGGGGGAGAGGAAAACGAGAGGCAAATAATGTAATGCGAGAGATAGGGATCGTGATGGGTACTTGGTATGGTTGACTTGCTTGCGTGAACTCCCCGGCAACAGCGCCAGAAATTCTTCTTGCTACGTCTCGAGCTTGCGTTGGATTTCCCCAAAGAGGAGAGGATGATGCAGCACAGTAGCGTAAGTATTTCCCTCAGTTTTTGAGAACCAAGGTATCAATCCAGTAGGAGACTACGCGCAAGTCCCTCGTACCTGCACAAAACGATAGCTACTCGCAACCAACGCTTAGGGGTTCTCAATCCCTTCACGGTCACTTACGAGGGTGAGATCTGATAGAGATAATATTTTTGGTATTTTTGGTATAAAGATGCAAAGTAAAAAGTAAAAGCAAAAGCAAGTAAATAAAGTGATGGAGATTGATATGATGAGAATAGACCCGGGAGCCATAGGTTTCACTAGTGGCTTCTCTCAAGAGCATAAGTATTCTACGGTGGGTGAAAAAATTACTGTTGAGCAATTGACAGAATTGAGCATAGTTATGAGGTTATCCAGGCAATGATCATGTATATAGGCATCACGTCCGTGACAAGTAGACCGAAACGATTCTGCATCTACTACTATTACTCCACTCATCGACCGCTATCCAGCATGCATCTAGAGTATTAAGTTAAAAACAGAGTAACACCTTAAGCAAGATGACATGATGTAGAGGAATAAATTCATGCAATATGATAAATACCCCATCTTGTTATCCTCGATGGCAACAATACAATACGTGCCTTGCAACCCTTTCTGTCACTGGGTAAGGTCACTGCAAGATTGAACCCAAAGCTAAGCACTTCTACCATTGCAAGAACTACCAATCTAGTTGGCCAAACCAAACGGATAATTCGAAGAGACTTGCAAAGATAACTCAATCATACATAAAAGAATTCAGAGAAGAATCAAATATTTTCCATAGATAAGATGGATCATAAACCCACAATTCATCGGTCTCAACAAACACACCGCAAAAATAAGATTACATCGAATAGATCTCCATGAGAGAGGGGGAGAACATTGTATTGAGATCCAAAAAGAGAGAAGAAGCCATCTAGCTACTAACTATGGACCCGAAGGTCTGAAGTAAACTACTCACACTTCATCGGAGGGGCTATGGTGATGATGTAGAAGCCCTCCGTGGTAGATGCCCCCTCCGGCGGAGCTTCGGAACAGGCCCCAAGATGGGATCTCATGGATACAAGAAGTTACGACGGTGGAATTAGGTTTTTGGCTCCGTCCCCGATCTGTTGGGGGTACGTAGGTATATATAGGAGGAAGGAGTACGTTGGTGGAGCGTCAGGGGGCCCACGAGGCAGGGGGGCATGCCCAGGGGGGAGGGCGCGCCCCCACCCTCGTGACCGCCTCTGGCACTTCTTGGAGTAGGGTCCAAGTCTCCTGGATCACGTTCGGTGAGAAGATCACGTTTCCAAAGGTTTCATTCCGTTTGGACTCCGTTTGATATTCCGTTTCTTCGAAACACTGAAATAAGCAAAAAAACAGCAATTCTGGGCTGGGCCTCCGGTTAATAGGTTAGTCCCAAAAATAATATAAAAGTGGAAAATAAAGCCCATTATATTCCAAAACAATAGATAAAGTAGCATGGAGCAATCAAAAATTATAGATACGTTGGAGACATATCATTCCCCTCTTTATTTTTTTGTTTTTAAACTATATAAAAGCACTCAACAGAAATAAATGACTCTCTAAAACTTTCGGGTTGTTTCCCTGGCAGCGCTTTCTTTAAAGCCATTAAGCTAGGCATATAGTGCTCAAGTAATGAATCCACTCGGATCCCAAGGTATATCAAAACCAATTTTAATTAACAATGATTTGTAATTTAGCAGTGAGCACAAAGTAACATATATCATGCAACAACGAAGTCTAACTCTCTTCCTATGCATCGGCATGTCATAAAAGAACAATTCATGCACACCAAGTAAAGGCCAATGCATAGTATAAGCAGTTTCTTGCAATTTTATCATATTGGAAACATAGAGGGGTGGAGATATAGTTCCTCTCTCATAATAATTGCAAGTAGGAGCAGCAAGCACATGCATATTATATTCATCAAAATCATCATGTGTAGTAGTAAAATGCAACCCATCAATATAATCCTTAATAAGCATAAACTTCTCTAATATAGTGTAGTTTGGAGAATTCAAAAAGATAATAGGACTATCATGCGTGGGTGCAATAGCAACAATTTCATGTTTAACATAAGGAACTATGGCAAGTTCATCTCCATAAGCATAATTCATATTGGCATCTTGGCCACTAGCATAGCAAGCATCATCAAAAAGGGATATTTCAAGAGAATCAACGGGATCATAACAATCATCATAGCAATCATCCTTCGGTAAGCATGAAGGGGAATTAAACAATGTATGAGTTGAAGAGTTACTCTCATTATAAGGTGGGCATGGGTAGCTAATCCGCTCTTCCTCCTTTTGTTCTTCGCTCTCCTCATCATCTTTTTCATCCAATGGGCTCACAGTTTCATCAATTTATTCTTCCATAGACTCCTGCAAAATATTAGTCTCTTCTTGGACAGCGGAGACTTTCTCAATAATTGCATCAATTTTGGAATTGAATTCATAATTCTCATAGCAATATTTAAGGATAGCAAAATTTTCAGGTCTATAAACTGAATCATCAAAATCTTCAAACTCTTTAAACATAGATTCAATCTCATAAGCACCCATAAAAGCAACGAATTCTTCTATTTGTTCTACATCATAGTAATCATATCTACCATTAGCATAATAAGCTAAGGTTTTATTATCATTGAATTTGCATGAAAAGGGAACGTGTGGAGCCTTCATCCTAGAGCAACAAGTATAATCATATCTCAAGCATAGTTGACGAGCATACCAACGCAACGTATGAATTTGATCCCATAATAGTTTCCCTTTTTGAGTCAAGCGGTAATCCCTAAAGTATTCACGTTGATCCAACGTGTCTCCCATAACATAATTGAATGGGGTTTTCTTAGGATTATCAAAGTAGTACATAATTTCTTTCACATAACAAGCATCGAGGGTTTTAGGAGGTTCCCCATCTCCATGAGTAGCAAGTACACCTAATTTTTTTGGTATTTCGTGTTCCATATCCATAACTAAAGATAGAGAACAACTTAGAACAACAAATAAAAATTACTTAGTGATAAAGCAAACAAGCACACACGAGAATATTCACCCCACGCTATGACTCCCCGACAACAGCGCCCGAAAAAGGTCTTGATAACCCACAAGTGTAGGGGATAATTGTAGCCTCTTTCGATAAGTAAGAGTGTCAAACCCAACGAGGAGCTAAAGGTAGAACAAATATTCTCTCAAGTCCTATCTGCCACTGATACGACTCTACGCACGCTTAGTGTTCGCTTTACCTAGAACAAGTATGAAACTAGAAGTACTTTGTAGGTGTTGTTGGATAGGTTTGCAAGATAATAAAGAACACGTAAATAAAAAGTAGGGGCTGTTTAGATAAAGAAGCAATAAAGTAAATATAGCGATTGTGGAAAAGTGGTGGTAGGAGTTGTGAAATTGTCCCTAAGCAATTGACTACGTTACTAGACCGGTAATCACTATTGCAATTCTATTTGAGGGAGAGGCATAAGCTAACATGCTTTCTCTTATTGGATGATATACACTTATGATTGGAACTCTAGCAAGCATCCGCAACTACTAAAGATCATTAAGGTAAAACCCAACCATAACATTAAAGTATCAAGTCCCCTTTATCCCATACGCAAACAACCTACTTACTCGGGTTTGTGCTTCTGTCACTCACGCCACCCACCATAAGCAAATCATAAACATATTGCAAACCCTACATCGGGAATCCCTCACGCTTGCGCGATACGGAGAGCACCATATGACAACACCAATAATAAAACATGCAACTCAAACCAATCATAGCAATTCATCAATCACTGGTAGGACAACGAAAATCTACTCAGACATCATAGGATGGCAACACATCATTGGATAATAATATGAAGCATAAAGCACCATGTTCAAGTAGAGGGTAAAGCGGGTTGCGGGAGAGTGGACCGCTGAATATAGATGGGGGAAGGTGATGGAGATGTTGGTGAAGATGGTGGAGGTGTTGGTGAAGATCGCGGTGATGATGATGGCCCCCGGCGGCGTTCCGGCGCCACTGGAAGCAAGGGGGAGAGAGCCCCCCTTCTTCATCTTCCTTGACCTTCTCCCTAGATGGGAGAAGGGTTTCCCCTCTGGCCCTTGACTCCCATGGCTTGGGAGGGGCGAGAGCCCCTCCGATATTGGATCTATCTCTCTGTCTCTTTCTGTTTCCGCGTTCTCAGATTCTGCCCCTTCACCATTTCTTTTATATCCGGAGATCCCTAACTCCGATTGGGGTGAATCTTTTGCCCAGATTTTTCTCATAAAATTAGCTTTCTTGCGGCAAAAGAAGAGCATCAACCGACTTACGGGGTGCCCACGAGAGTCCAGGGCGCGCCTGCCTCCCTGGGGCACGCCCCCCTGTCTCGTGGCCCCCTCGGGCACCGTCTCGCGTTGATTTTACTTCCCAAAAATCATAAATAATATTCCAAAATAATTCTCCGTCCATTTTTATCCCGTTTGGACTCCATTTGATATGGGTTTTCTGCAAAACATAAAACACGCAACAAATAGGAATTGGCACTGGGCACTGGATCAATATGTTAGTCCCAAAAATAATATAAAAAGTTGCCAAAAGTATATGAAAGTTGAAGAATATTGGCATGGAACAATCAAAAATTATAGATACGACGGAGACGTATCAACCTCACTGGTGTAATAAACCGGCCAATGAACCGGATGCTCCTTGCCAGCCTGCTTGCGCTCCACCACAATGGCTACACTGACAACACGTGTGTTAGCAGCCACATATAACAATAATGGACCCTTATCAATGGGAGCAGCAAGGACCGGCGGCTCAGCTAGCTGTCTCTTCAAATCTTCAAAGGCAACGTTAGCATCATCACTCCAGACGAAGTCGTCTATCTTCTTCATCATCTGATACATCGGTATGGCCTTCTTACCTAACCGGCTTATGAATCGTCTTAAAGCAGCAATACGACCCGCCAAACGTTGAACATCATTGATACACGCCGGTTTAGCCAAAGAGGTGATTGCCTTGATCTTCTCCGGGTTAGCCTCAATGCCTCTATTAGAAACCAGAAAACCCAAAAGCTTGCCTGCTGGCACAACAAAAACACACTTGGCCGGGTTAAGCATCATCTTGTAGACCTGGAGATTGAGGTTTCCTTCAGATCATCTATCAAGGTCTCCTTCTCTTTGGACTTCACCACAATGTCGTCCACATAAGCATGAACATTGCCCCAATCTGATTGTGAAGACAGTTCTGTACACATCACTGATAAGTCGCCTGGGCACTCTTAAGCCCAAAAGGCATAGACACATAGCAGAAGGCACCAAACAGAGTAATAAAAGCCGTTTTCTCCTGGTCCTTAACTGCCATCTTGACCTGATGATAACCAGAATAAGCATCCAAAAAACTCAAATGCTCACAACCCGCCGTAGCATCAATGATTTGATCAATACGAGGGAGAGCGAAAGGATCAGCCGGACAAGCCTTGTTTAAGTCTGTGTAATCCACACACATACGTCAGGTGCCATTCTTCTTAAGCACAAGCACCAGGTTAGCCAACAACTCTGGATGAAAAACTTCAACAATGAACCCGACCGCCAAGCGCCGGACCACTTCCTCACCAATGGCCTTACGCCTTTCCTCATTGAACCGCCGAAGAAATTGCTTGACCGTCTTAAATTTTGGATCAATATTGAGAGTGTGCTCAGCGAGTTCTCTTGGTACACCCGGCATGTCAGAGGGTTTCCATGCAAAGATGTCCCGATTCTCATGGATGAACTCGATGAGCGCGCTTTCCTATTTGGGATCCAGATTGGCACTGATACTGAACTGCTTAGATGAGTCGCCTGGAAAAAAATCAACAAGCTTGGTGTCATCGGCCGACTTAAACTTCATTACCGGCTCATGCTCTATGGTTGGCTTCTTCAAAGACATCATGTCCGCAGGGTCAACATTGTCCTTGTAGAACTTCAACTCCTATGTTGCACAAACAGGTTTAGCGTAAGCAGCATCGCCTTCCTCACATTCCAAGGCTATCTTTCGACTCCCATGCACTGTGATGGTGCCCTTATGACCCGACATCTTGAGATGCAAATAAACATAACACTGTCGTGCCATGAACTTGGCATAAGCCGACCGTCCAAACAGGGCGTGATACGGGCTCTTGATTTTGACCACCTCAAAGGTTAACTTCTCAGCCCTAGAATCATGCTCATCTCCAAAGGCTACCTCCATCTCAATCTTACCCACTGGGTATGCTGACTTACCAGGGACCACTCCATGAAAAATAGTGTTGGAAGTCTTAAGATTATTATCAGTCAAACCCATGCGACGAAAAGTCTCATAATAGAGGATATTGATGCTACTGCCTCCATCCATGAGCACCTTAGTGAATTTATATCCACCAACCTGAGGCGCCACCACCAAGGCCAAGTGACCCGGATTGTCAACCCGGGGAGGGTGATATTCCCTACTCCACAGAATAGGCTGCTCATACCATCTCAGATAACGAGGAACTGCCGGCTCAACAGCATTTACAGCCTTCTTATGAAGCTTCTGGTCCCGTTTGCACAAACTGGTGGTAAACACATGATATTGTCCACTATTCAGCTGCTTTGGATTACTCTAATATCCACCTTGTTGCTGCTGCTGACCTCCCTGGCCAGATTGCTGATTATAACCACCCTGATTACCTTGACAGCCCTGAAAATTAGAATTTGAACCGCCGCCCGGGCCATGAAAGCCGCCGCCACCTGAGCCGCCGCCCGACCCATGATTACCATCGAACATGTTGGAATTCTTGAAAGCCTTCATGATTGTACAGTCCTTCCATAGGTGAGTGGTCGGTTTCTGTGGAGTATCATGCCTTGGACAGGGCTCATTCAGCAACTGCTCAAGCATGGGGCTTGACCCGCCGGACCGAGGAGGTGGTCTCCCCTTACGTCGTTGATTGTTGCCATGCGCATTGGTGTTAGCCACAAACTCCAAGCTACCATCAGCCTTATGTTTATTGTTACCTCCTTGATTTGTCGGGTTATGCTGAGGACCCTTGGTGTTGCCGTTCTTCTTTCCCTTCCCTGTCTTCTCATCATCAGACTCGGGATCCTTGGTACTATCAGAGTCGGTGTATTTTACTAGAGCCGCCATCAGCTGGCCCATGTCGTTACAATCGCACTTGAGCCGCCCCAGCTTCATCTTCAGAGGCGTAAAACGACAATTTTTCTCCAACATTAAGACTACAGAGCCGACATCCATCTTATCAGACGAATGTATTATGGCTTTGACCCGACGCACCCAATGGGTCATGGACTCACCCTCCTCTTGCTTGCAATTAGTCAAATCCACAATTGACATGGGCTGCTTGCATGTATCTTTGAACTTCTGAATGAACCGGGCTTTTAACTCTGCCCATGAACCGATGGAATTAGGCGGCAGCCCCTTCAACCAAGTGCGAGTCGTCCCATCCAACATCATGGTGAAGTACTTGGCCATTGCAGCGTCACTGACTTCCAGTAGCTCCATAGCCATCTCATAGCTTTCAAACCATGCCCCAGGCTGTAAGTCGGCCGTGTAATTAGGCACCTTTTAAGGCCCTTGAAATCCTTGGGCAAACGCTTGTTATGCAGAGCCGACACCAGACAAGGGACACCTCCGATCCTAGTGGTCACGCTTGCCTCAATAGATGTCGCCGGATAAACCGGAAAATACGGGTAAGCCGCCTGCTGAGCCGCCTGCTCAGCCGCCTGCTGAGCCGCTTGCTCAGCCTCTTGACGTATTCTGTCCTGATCAACCAAGTTAAGAGCTCCATCACGCGCCGGGTCATGCCCGCACGGCTGGTCACGGCGCCGGGCGTTGCTTGAAACGGCCGCTGAATCCATGTGCCTACTATAACGCGGGCTCCGACTTGGACGAGGGGTCAAATGAATCTTGTCTCAGCTATACGAGTATGCCTCCTGCTGCGCCAAAGCCGTCTGAACAAGATCTCTGACCCTTCGAGTTTCGACCGCCGTCGGAGAGTCGCCCTCCACCGGGAGAGTTGCCAATCATGCCGCCGCATTAATCATGTTCTCCAAAGGGTTAGAATAATGACCCGGCGGCGTTGGTACGTAATGAGGTGGAGTAGTATTCATCCAGGGAGGTTCCATCATACGTGGCTGAACTGGCGTTCCAGCCCCGGGCGTTGCAACCCGGTCTATGTCCGGCGGGTTACTAGGCCCTGCACCGTGTTGGGGAATGTTGCATAAAATAAAAAAATTCCTACGTTCACCAAGATCAATCTATGAGTTCATCTAGCAATGAGAGAGAGAGAGATGCATCTACATACCCTTGTAGATCGCGTGCGGAAGCGTTCAAGGAACGGGGTTGAGGGAGTCGTTCTCGTCGTGATCCAAATCACCGGAGATCCTAGCACCGAACGAACGACACCTCCGCATTCAACACACGGTCAGCGTGATGTCTCCTCCTTGTTGATCCAGCAAGGGGGGAAGGAGAGGTTGATGAAGATCCAGCAGCACGACGGCGTGGTGGTGGATGCAGCAGGGCTCCGGCAGGGCTTCGCCAAGCAACTACGGGAGGAGGAGGTGTAGCAGGGAGGGGAGGGAGGCACCAGGGTGTTGGGTGCAGCTGCCCTCCCACCCCCTCTTTATATAGGGACCCCCAGGGGGGCGCCGGCCCTAGAGATGGGACCTCTAGGGGGGGCGGCGGCGAAGGGGGGTGGAGTGCCCCCCAAGGCAAGTGGAGGCGCCCCCTCCCCTAGGGTTCCCAACCCTAGGCGCAGAGAGGGGCCAGGGGGCGCACCAGCCCACCAGGGGCTGGTTCCCCTCCCACTTCAGCCCATGGGGCCCTCCGGGATAGGTGGCCCCACCCGGTGGACCCCCGGGACCCTGGACCCTTCCGGTGGTCCCGGTACAATACCGGTGACCCCCGAAAGTCTCCCGATGGCCAAAACTGCACTTCCTATATATAATTCTTTACCTCCGGACCATTCCGTAACTCCTCGTGACGTCCAGAATCTCATCCGGGACTCCGAACAACTTTCAGTTTGCTGCATACTCATATTCATACAACCCTAGCGTCACCTAACCTTAAGTGTGTAGACGCTACAGGTTCGGGAGACATGCAGACATGACTGAGACGGCTCTCCGGTCAATAACCAACAGTGGGATCTGGATACCCATGTTGGCTCCCACATGCTCCTCGATGATGTCATGGGATTAACCACAATGTCGAGGATTTAAGCAACCCCGTATACAATTCCCTTTGTCAACCGGTATGTTACTTGCCCGAGATTCGATCGTCGGTATCCCAATACCTCGTTCAATCTCGTTACCGGCAAGTCACTTTACTCGTACCGTAATGCATGATCCCATGACCAGACACTTGGTCACTTTGAGCTCATTATGATGATGCATTACCGAGTTGGCCCAGAGATACCTCTCCGTCATACGAAGTGACAAATCCTAGTCTCGAATCCGTGTCAACCCAACAGACACTTTCGGAGATACCTGTAGTGCACCTTTATAGTCACCCAGTTACGTTGTGACGTTTGGTACACCCAAAGCACTCCTACGGTATCCGGGAGTTACACGATCTCATGGTCTAAGGAAAACATACTTGACATTAAAAAAGCTCTAGCAAACGAACTACATGATCTTTGTGCTATGCTTAGGATTGGGTCTTATCCATCACATCATTCTCCTAATGATGTGATCCCGTTATCAATGGCATCCAATGTCCATAGTCAGGAAACCATGACTATCTGTTGATCAACGAGCTTGTCAACTAGAGGCTCACCAGGGACATGTTGTGGTCTAAGTATTCACACGTGTATTACGATTTCCAGATAATACAATTATAGCATGAATAAAAGACAATTATCATGAACAAGGAACTATAATAATAAGCCTTTTATTATTGCCTCTAGGGCATATTTCCAAGAGTCTCCCACTTGCACTAGAGTCAATAATCTAGTTACATTGTGATGAATCGAACACCCATAGAGTTCTGGTGTTGATCATGTTTTGCTCGCGGAAGAGGTTTAGTCAACGGATCTGTGACATTTTGATCCGTATGTACTTTGCAAATATCTATGTCTCCATCTTGAACATTTTCACGGATGGAGTTGAAACGACGCTTGATGTGCCTGGTCTTCTTGTGAAACCTGGGCTCCTTGGCAAGGGCAATAGCTCCAGTGTTGTCACAGAGGAGAGTGATTGGCCCCGACGCATTGGGTATGACTCCTAGGTCGGTGATGAACTCCTTCATCCATATTGCTTCATGTGCTGCCTCCGAGGCTGCCATGTACTCCGCTTCACATGTAGATCCAGCCACGACGCTCTGCTTGCAACTGCACCAGCTTACTGCTCCACGATTCAACATATACACGTATCCGGTCTGTGACTTAGAGTCATCCAGATCTGTGTTGAAGCTAGCATCGACATAACCCTTTACGACGAGCTCTTCGTCACCTCCATAAACGAGAAACATGTCCTTTGTCCTTTTCAGGTACTTCAGGATATTCTTGACCACTGTCCAGTGTTCCTTGCCGGGATTACTTTGGTACCTTCCTACCAAACTTACGGCAAGGTTTACATTAGGTCTGGTACACAACATGGCATACATAATAGATCCGATGGCCGAGGCATAGGGGATGACACTCATCTCTTCTTTATCTTTTGCCGTGGTCGGGCATTGAGCCGAGCTCAATCTCACACTTGCAATACAGGCAAGAACCCTTTCTTGGACTGATCCATTTTGAACTTCTTCAAAATCTTATCAAGGTATGTGCTTTGTGAAAGACCTATGAGGCGTCTCGATCTATCCCTATAGATCTTGATGCCTAATATGTAAGCAGCTTCTCCAAGGCCCTTCATTGAAAACACTTATTCAAGTAGGCCTTAATGCTGTCCAAAAGTTCTATATCATTTCCCATCAAAAGTATGTCATCTACATATAATATGAGAAATGCTACAGAGCTCCCACTCACTTTCTTGTAAACGCAGGCTTCTCCATAAGTCTGCATAAGCCCAAACGCTTTGATCATCTCATCAAAGCGAATGTTCCAACTCCGAGATGCTTGCACCAGCCCATAAATGGATCGCTGGAGCTTGCACACCTTGTTAGCATTCTTAGGATCGACAAAACCCTCCGGCTGCATCGTATATAGTTCTTCCTTAAGATAGCCGTTAAGGAATGCCGTTTTGACGTCCATCTGCCATATCTCATAATCATAGTATGCGGCAATTGCTACCATGATTCGGACAGACTTCAGCTTCGCTACGGGAGAGAAAGTCTCATTGTAGTCAACCCCTTGAACTTGTCGATAACCCTTAGCGACAAGTCGAGCTTTATAGATGTTAATATTACCATCCGCGTCCGTCTTCTTCTTAAAGATCTATTTGTTTTCTATCGCTCGCCGATCATCGGGCAAGTCTGTCAAAGTCCATACTTTGTTTTCATACATGGATTCTATCTCGGATTGCATGGCTTCAAGCCATTTGTTGGAATCTGGGCCCGCCATCGCTTCTTCATAGTTCGAAGGTTCACTGTTGTCTAACAACATGATTTCCAGGACAGGGTTGCCATACCACTCTGGTGTGGAACGTGTCCTTGTGGACTTACGAAGTTCAGTAGCAACTTGATCCGAAGTACCTTGATCATCATCATTAATTTCCTCTCCAGTCGGTGTAGGCACCACAGGAACATTTTCCTGAGCTGCACTACTTACCGGTTCAAGAGGTAGTACTTCATCGAGTTCTACTTTCCTCCCACTTACTCCTTTCGAGAGAAACTCTTTTTCCAGAAAGGATCCGTTCTTGGCAACAAAGATCTTGCCTTCGGATCTAAGGTAGAAGGTATACACAATGGTTTCCTTAGGGTATCCTATGAAGATGCATTTTTCCGACTTGGGTTCGAGCTTTTCAGGTTGAAGTTTCTTGACATAAGCATCGCATCACCAAACTTTTAGAAACGATAGCTTAGGTTTCTTCCCAAACCATAATTCATACGGTGTCGTCTCAATGGATTTAGACGGAGCCCTATTTAAAGTGAATGTAGTTGTTTCTAGAGCGTATCCCCAAAATGATAGCGGTAAATCGGTAAGAGACATCATAGATCGCACCATATCCAATAGAGTGCGATTACGACGTTCGGACACACCGTTACGCTGAGGTGTTCCAGGCGGCGTGAGTTGTGAAACGATTCCACATTTTCTTAAGTGCGTACCAAATTCGTGACTTAAATATTCTCCTCCACGATCTGATCATAAGAACTTTATTTTTTGATCATGTTGATTCTCTACTTCATTCTGAAATTCCTTGAACTTTTCAAAGGTCTCAGACTTGTGTTTCATCAAGTAGAAATACCCATATCTACTTAAGTCATCAGTGAGAGTGAGAACATAACAATATCCTCCGCGAGCCTCAATGCTCATTGGACCACACACATCAGTATGTATGATTTCCAATAAGTTGGTTGCTCGCTCCATTGTTCCGGAGAACGGAGTCTTGGTCATTTTGCCCATGAGGCATGGTTCGCATGTGTCAAATGATTCATAATCGAGAGACTCTAAAAGTCCATCAGCATGGAGCTTCTTCATGCGCTTGACACCAATGTGACCAAGGCGGCAGTGCCACAAGTATGTGGGACTATCATTATCAACTTTACATCTTTTGGTATTCACACTATGAATATGTGTAACATTACGTTCGAGATTCATTAAGAATAAACCATTGACCATCGGGGCATGACCATAAAACATATCTCGCATATAAATAGAACAACCGTTATTCTCGGATTTAAATGAGTAGCCATCTCGCATTAAACGAGATCCAGATACAATGTTCATGCTCAAACTTGGCACTAAATAACAATTATTGAGGTTTAAAACTAATCCCGTAGGTAAATGTAGAGGTAGCGTGCCGACGGCGATCACATTGACCTTGGAACCATTCCCGACGTGCATCTTCACCTCGTCCTTCGCCAGTCTCCACTTATTCCGCAGCTCCTGCTGTGAGTTACAAATGTGAGCAACGGCACCGGTATCAAATACCCAGGAGTTACTACGAGTACTGGTAAGGTACACATCAATTACATGTATATCAAATATACCTTTAGTGTTGTCGGCCTTCTTGTCCGCTAAGTATTTGGGGCAGTTCCGCTTCTAGTGACCCTTCCATTTGCAATAAAAGCACTCAGTCTCAGGCTTGGGTTCATTCTTTGACTTCTTCCCGGCAACTGGCTTACCGGGCGCGGCAACATCTTTGCCGTCCTTCTTGAAGTTCTTCTTACCCTTGCCCTTCTTGAACTTGGTGGTTTTATTGACCATCAACACTTGATGTTCTTTCTTGATTTCTACCTCTGCTGACTTCAACATTGAAAATACTTCAGGAACAGTTTTCACTATCCCCTGCATATTGTAGTTCATCACTAAGCTCTTGTAGCTCGGTGGGAGCGACTGAAGGATTCTGTCAATGACCGCCTCGTCCGAGAGGTTAATGTCCAGCCGGGACAGGCGGTTGTGCAACCTAGACATTTTGAGTATGTGCTCACTGACAGAACTATTTTCCTCCATCTTACAACTATAGAACTTGTCGGAGACCTCATATCTCTTGACCCGGGCATGAGCTTGGAAAACCATTTTCAGCTCCTCGAACATCTCATATGCTCCGTGTTGCTCAAAACGCTTTTGGAGCCCCGGTTCTAAGCTGTAAAGCATGCCGCACTGAACGAGGGAGTAATCATCGGCACGTGACTGCCAAGCGTTCATAACGTCTTGGTTCTCCGGGATGGGTGCTTCACCTAGCGGTCCTTCTAGGACATATGCTTTCTTGGCAGCTATGAGGATGATCCTCAGGTTCTGGACCCAGTCCGTATAGTTGCTGCCATCATCTTTCAGCTTGGTTTTCTCTAGGAACGCGTTGAAGTTCATGTTGACATGAGCGTTGGCCATTTGATCTACAAGACATATTTTGCAAAGATTTTAGACTAAGTTCATGATAATTAAGTTCATCTAATCAAATTATTTAATGCACTCCCACTCAGATTTGACATCCCTCTAGTCATCTAAGTGTTACATGATCCGAGTCGACTAGGCCGTGTCCGATCATCACGTGAGACAGACTAGTCATCATCGGTGAACATCTCCATGTTGATCATATCTTCCATACGACTCATGTTCGACCTTTCAGTCTCTGTATTCTGAGGCCATGTCTGTACATGCTAGGCTCGTCAAGTTAACCCTAAGTGTTTTTGCATGTGTAAAACTGTCTTACCCCCGTTGTATGTGAACGTAAGGATCTATCACACCCGATCATCACGTGGTGCTTCAAAACAACGAACTTTAGCAACGGCGCACAGTTAGGGGGAACACTTTCTTGAAATTATTATAAGGGATCATCTTATTTACTACCGTCATTCTAAGTAAACAAGATGCATAAACATAATAAACATCACATGTAATTATATAATAGTGACATGATATGGCCAATATCATATAGCTCCTTTGATCTCCATCTTCGGGGCTCCATGATCATCTTCGTCACTGGCATGACACCATGATCTCCATCATCATGATATCCATCATCGTGTCTCCATGAAGTTGCTCGCCAACTATTACTTCTACTACTATGGCTAACGGTTTAGCAATAAAGTAAAGTAATTACATGGCGTTAAATCAATGACACGCAGGTCATACAATAATTAAGACAACTCCTATGGCTCCTGCCGGTTGTCATACTCATCGACATGCAAGTCATGATTCCTATTACAAGAACATGATCTAATACATCACAATATATCATTCATCATTCATCACAACTTTTGGCCATATCACATCACATAGCAATTGCTGCATAAACAAGTTAGACGCCCTCTAATTGTTGTTGCATCTTTTACGTGGCTGTAATTGGGTTCTAGCAAGAACGTTTTCTTACCTACGAATAACCACAACATGATTTTGTCAACTTCTATTTACCCTTCATAAGGACCCTTTTCATTGAATCCGCTCCAACTAAAGTGGGAGAGACAGACACCCGCTAGCCACCTTATGCAACTAGTGCATGTCAGTCGGTGGAACCTGTCTCACGTAAGCGTACGTGTAAGGTCGGTCCGGGCCGCTTCATCCCACAATACCGCTGAAGCGAAATAAGACTAGTAGTGGCAAGCAAGTTGACAAGATCTACACCCACAACAGATTTGTGTTCTACTCGTGCAATAGAGAACTACGCATAGACCTAGCTCTGATACCACTGTTGGGGAACGTTACATAAAATAAATTTTTTCCTACGTTCACCAAGATCAATCTATGAGTTCATCTAGCAACGAGAGAGAGAGATGCATCTACATACCCTTGTAGATCGCGTGTGGAAGCATTCAAGAGAACGGGGTTGAGGGAGTCATTCTCGTCGTGATCCAAATCACCGGAGATCCTAGCGCCGAACGGACGGCACCTCCGCGTTCAACACACGTACGGTCAGCGTGACATCTCCTCCTTCTTGATCCAGCAAGGGGGGAAGGAGAGGTTGATGAAGATCCAGCACCACGACGGCGTGGTGGTGGATGCAGCAGGGCTCTGGCAGGGCTTCGCCAAGCAACTACGGGAGGAGGAGGTGTAGCAGGGAGGGGAGGGAGGCGCCAGGGTGTTGGGTGCGGCTGACCTCCCACCCCCCCTCTTTATATAGGGACCCCCAGGGGGCGCCGGCCCTAGAAATAGGATCTGTAGGGGGGCGGCGGCCAAGGGGGGTGGAGTGCCCCCCAAGGAAAGTGGAGGCGCCCCCTCCCCTAGGGTTCCCAACCCTAGGCGCAGAGGGGGCCCAGGGGGGGCACACCAGCCCACCAGGGGCTGGTTCCCCTCCCACTTCAGCCCATGGGGCCCTCCGGGATAGGTGGCCCCACCCGGTGGACCCCCGGGACCCTTCCGGTGGTCCCGGTACAATACCGGTGACCCCCGAAACTCTCCCGATGGCCGAAACTGCACTTCCTATATATAATTCTTTACCTCCGGACCATTCCGGAACTCCTCGTGACGTCCGGGATCTCATTCGGGACTCCGAACAACTTTAGGTTTGCTGCATACTCATATTCATACAACCCTAGCGTCACCTAACGTTAAGTGTGTAGACCCTACGGGTTCGGGAGACATGCAGACATGACCGAGACGGCTCTCGGTTAATAACCAACAGCGGGATCTGGATACCCATGTTGGCTCCCACATGCTCCTCGATGATCTCATCGGATGAACCACGATATCGAGGATTTAAGCAACCCCGTATACAATTCCCTTTGTCAATCGGTACGTTACTTGCCCGAGATTCGATCGTCGGTATCCCAATACCTCGTTCAATCTCGTTACCGGCAAGTCACTTTACTCGTACCATAGTGCATGATCCCGTGACCAGACACTTGGTCACTTTGAGCTCATTATGATGATGCATTACCGAGTGGGCCCAGAGATACCTCTCCGTCATATGGAGTGACAAATCCCAATCTCGATCCGTGTCAACCCAACAGACACTTTCGGAGATACCTGTAGTGCACCTTTATAGTCACCCAGTTACGTTGTGACGTTTGGTACACCCAAAGCACTCCTACGGTATCCGGGAGTTACATGATCTCATGGTCTAAGGAAAAGATACTTGACATTGGAAAAGCTCTAGCAAATGAACTACACAATCTTTGTCCTATGCTTAGGATTGGGTCTTGTCCATCACATCATTCTCCTAATGATGTGATCCCGTTATCAATGACATCCAATGTCCATAGTCAGGAAACCATGACTATCTGTTGATCAACAAGCTAGTCAACTAGAGGCTCACTAGGGACATGTTGTGGTCTAAGTATTCACACGTGTATTACGATTTCCGGATAATACAATTATAGCATGAATAAAAGACAATTATCATGAACAAGGACATATAATAATAAGCCTTTTATTATTGCCTCTAGGGCATATTTCTAACACACCGGGTGTACGGAAGAGGTTTTGAGGATCATAAACCTGAGGCAGACGGGATTGAGTCTTCTGGTACCTCCTCCTCATGACCTCATTTGACGTGTTCTGATCCCTCGTGAGCTGGAAAGCCTGTGACTGAATCCACTGAGCGTGGGCATCTAGAGCCACCCGCTCTGCGGTCATCCTGACATCCTCCGCCGCCAGGGCTTCCTTAGCCTGCACTATATCCTATTTTAACTGCGCCACTTCCGCATCATGTTGAGCTTGATCCGTCGGGCTGACCACGACGGTTAATAGAGCTGTCATCTTATCCGTGAGATCCATCAGCACCTGAGCCAGCGGGCGCACAAGGCCTCCTGCCCCAGCTGCCGCTAACCCGGAGGTTATCGCTTCCGCAGCCATAGAGTTCTAAGCGGGTTGCATGCCAGCCATGAATATCCCAACTCTGCTCAGTGGCTCAAGGAGGTCCGGAATACTACTACCATCGGAACAACCCTCAAGCCCGTCGTCTTGCAACTAATATAACAAATCTGTCTCACCCGTGGACGACTCACCATCAGAGTAGATGGTTGTCTCACCGCCAGACACAGATCCTTCAGAAAGTTCCCCTCCATGGATGCATCCCACAAAGGCATGCTTCATGGCAGGCTGAGCCCGGGCGGGTCTCGCACGTTGAGCCGTCTCGACGAGATCGGTGCAGATGTCTGGCTCAGGGCCTGGCTCGCCGATCTTGCCGATGAAGACGTGGATTCCGCTGAAGGGGACCCGGTACCCGTACTCAATTGAGCCGGCGTCGGGGCCCCAGCCTGCGTCGTCGATGTAGAGCTTGCCGCAATGACTCTTGGTCATCCAGACCACAGCGTATCCCTTGAGCCCTTCGAAGCTGCCCTTCAAGAACTCAAATCCACCATGCGCTGGCCCCACGGTGGGCGCCAACTATTGTGGAATTGTCACGTCAGATGTCCTAGCGAAAGGACTTAGTCATGGAGCCATTGCAACTAGGAAGCTTAAAGGGGTTAATCAGGACAAAGTACACGGGGTTTATACTGGTTCAGCCCCTTACCGTGAAGGTAAAAGCCTACGATCCAATTTTGAGTGGGATTGCTTATGTCTCGATTACCAGGGAGCGAAATCGCTTGACCTAGCTCTCGATCTGATGTTAATTGCCCTGAACCGCCGCTAGGTCGTCCCTTTATATATAGAGGTCGACGTCCAGCGGCTCACAGAGTCCCGGCCGACTCATAAACAGTGTCTGGCTCGGTCTCTAACTATTCTTGCCTTACAATACAAGTTATGTACACATGGCGGTTTATCTCTACGGGCCTTAAGTCACCTTTGAGCTTTGGGCCCTTAACTGAACCGCCATCTGCAAGCTTGTCTTGGGCTTCAAGAGTCCTCATAGGTATAACCCGGGGCCCCTCCTGGGCGGGTCATGTTGGGGAACGTAGTAATTTCAAAAAAAATTCCTACGCACACGCAAGATCATGGTGATGCATAGCAATGAGAGGGGAGAGTGTAGTCCACGTACCCTCGTAGACCGATAGCGGAAGCGTTATAACAACGTGGTTGATGTAGTCGTACGTCTTCACGACCCAATCGATCAAGCACCGAAACTACGGCACCTCCGAGTTCTAGCACACGTTCAGCTCGATGACGATCCCCGGACTCCGATCCAGCAAAGTGTCGGGGAAGAGTTCTGTCAGCACGACGGTGTGGTGACTATCTTGATGTTCTACCGCCACAGGGCTTCGCCTAAGCACCGCTACAGTATTATCGAGGTGGACTATGGTGAAGGGGGATACCGCACATGGCTAAGCGATCCAAGGGATCAATTGTTGTTGTTTCTAGAGGTGTCCCCCTGCCCCCGTATATAAAGGAGCAAGGGGGGAGGGGGCGCGCCAAGGGGAGTCCTACTCCCACCGGGAGTAGGACTCCCTCCTTCCTTGTTGGAGTAGGAGAAGGGGAAAGAGGGGGAGAGGAAAAAGGGAAAGGGGGCTGCGCCCCTTGTCCAATTCAGACCAGAGGGGGGGGCATGCCTCCTTCCTTTTGGCCTCTCTCCTCTATTCCCGTATGTCCCAATAAGGCCCATATGCTCTCTGGCAAATTCCCGTAACTCTCCGATACTCCGAAAAATACCCGAATCATTCGGAACCTTTCCGAAGTCCGAATATAGTCGTCCAATATATCGATCTTTACGTCTCAACCATTTCGAGACTCCTCGTCATGTCCCCGATCTCATCCAGGACTCCGAACTCCTTCGGTACATCAAAACTCATAAACTCATAATATAACTATCATCGAACCTTAAGCGTGCGGACCCTACGGGTTCGAGAACAATGTAGACATGACCGAGACACGTATCCGGTCAATAACCAATAGCGGAACCTGGATGCTCATATTGGCTCCCACATATTCTACGAAGATCTTTATCGGTCAAACCGCATAACAACATACGTTGTTCCCTTTGTCATCGGTATGTTACTTGCCCGAGATTCGATCGTCGATATCTCAATATCTAGTTCAATCTCGTTACCGGCAAGTCTCTTTACTCGTTCCGTAATGCATCATCTCATAACTAACTCATTAGTCACATTGCTTGCAAGGCTTATAGTGATGTGCATTATCGAGAGGGCCGAAAGATACCTCTCCGACAATCGGAGTGACAAATCCTAATCTCGAAATACGCCAACCCAACAAGTACCTCCGGAGACACCTGTAGAGCACCTTTATAATCACCCAGTTATGTTGTGACGTTCGGTAGCACACAAAGTGTTCCTCCGGTAAATGGGAGTTGCATAATCTCATAGTCATAGGAACATGTATAAATCATGAAGAAAGCAATAGCAACATACTAAACGATCATGTGCTAAGCTAACGGAATGGGTCATGTCAATCACATCATTCTCCTAATGATGTGATCCCGTTAATCAAATGACAACTCATGTCTATGGCTAGGAAACATAACCATCTTTGATCAACTAGCTAGTCAAGTAGAGGCATACTAGTGACAATCTGTTTGTCTATGTATTCACACATGTATTATGTTTCCGGTTAATACAATTCTAGCATGAATAATAAACATTTATCATGATATAAGGAAATAAATAATAACTTTATTATTGCCTCTAGGGCATATTTCCTTCAGTCTCCCACTTGCACTAGAGTCAATAGTCTAGTTCACATCACCATGTGATTCAACACCAATATTCACATATGTATGTGATTAACACCCATAGTTCACATCGTCATCTGACCAACACCTAAAGGGTTTACTAGAGTCAATAATCTAGTTCACATCACTATGTGATTAACACCCAAAGAGTACTAAGGTATGATCATGTTTTGCTCATGAGAGAAGTTTAGTCAACGGGTCTGTCACATTCAGAGCCGTATGTATTTTGCAAATATTCTATGTCTACAATGCTCTGCACGGAGCTACTCTAGCTAATTGCTCCCACTTTCAATATGTATCCAGATTGAGACTTAGAGTCATCTGGATCGGTGTAAAAGCTTGCATCGATGTAACTCTTTACGACGAACTCTTTTATCACCTCCATAATCGAGAAACATCTTCTTAGTCCTCACTAAGGATATTCTTGACCGTTGTCCAGTGATCTACTCTTAGATCAAAATTGTATTCCTTTGCCAAACTCAGAGCAAGGTATACAATAGGTCCGGTACACAACATAGCATACTTTATAGAACCTATGACTGAGGCATAGGGAATGACTTTTCATTCTCTTTCTATTTTCTGCCATGGTCGGGTTTTGAGTCTTACTCAACTTCACACCTTTGCATCACAGGCAAGAACTCTTTCTTTGACTGTTTTATTTTGAACTACTTCAAAATTTTGTCAAGGTATGTACTAATTGAAAATCTTATCAAGCGTCTTGATCTATCTCAATAGATCTTGATGCTCAATATTTAAGTAGTTTTACTGAGGTCTTTCTTTGAAAAACTCCTTTCAAATACTCCTTTATGCTTTCCAGAAAATTCTACATCATTTCCGATCAACAATATGTCATTCACATATACTTATCAGAAAGGCAGTAGTGCTCCCACTCACTTTATTGTAAATACAGGCTTCACAGCAAGTCCGTATAAAACTATATGCTTTGATCAACTTATCAAGGCGTATATTCCAACTCCAAGATGCTTGCACCAGTCCATAGATGGATCGCTGGAGCTTGCACAATTTGTTAGCACCTTTAGGATTGACAAAACCTTCTGGTTGCATCATATACAACTCTTCTTTAAGAAATCCATTAAGGAATGTAGTTTTGACATCCATTTGCCAAATTTCATAAAATGTGGCAATTGCTAACATGATTCGGACAGACTTTTAAGCATCGATACGAGTAAGAAAATCTCATTGTATTCAACACCTTGAACTTTGTCAAAAACCTTTTTCGACAAGTCTAGCTTTGTAGATAGCAACACTACTATCAGCGTCCGTCTTCCTCTTGAAGATCCATTTATTTTCTGTGGCTTGCCGATCATCGGGCAAGTCAACCAAAGTCCACACTTTGTTCTCATACATGGATCATATCTCAGATTTCATGGCCTCAAGCCATTTCGCAGAATCTGGGCTCATCATCGCTTCCTCATAGTTCGTAGGTTCATCATGGTCTAGTAACATGACTTCCAGAACTAGATTACCGTACCACTCTGGTGCGGATCTTACTCTGGAAGACCTACGAGGTTTGGTAGCAACTTGATCTGAAGTTTCATGATCATCATCATTATCTTCCTCACTAATTGGTGTAGGAATCACTGGAACTGATTTCTGTGATGAACTACTTTCCAATAAGGGAGAAGGTACAATTACCTCATCAAGTTCTACTTTCCTCCCACTCACTTGTTTCAAGAGAAACTCCTTCTCTAGAAAGGATCCATCTTAGTAACAAATAACTTGCCTTCGGATCTGTGATAGAAGGTGTACCCAATAGTTACCTTTGGGTATTCTATGAAGACGCACTTCTCCAATTTAGGTTCGAGCTTATCAGGTTGAAACTTTTTCACATAAGCACCGCAGCCCCAAACTTTAATAAACGACAACTTTGGTTTCTTGCCAAACTACAGTTCATAAGCCGTCGTCTCAACGGATTTCGATGGTGCCCTATTTAAAGTGAATGCAAATGTCTCTAATGCATAACCCCAAAACGATAGTGGTAAACCGATAAGAGACATCATAGGTCGCACAATATCCAATAAAGTGCGGTTACGACGTCCGGACACACCATTACGATGTGGTGTTCCAGGTGGCATGAGTTTGTGAAACTATTCCACATTGTTTTAATTGAAGACCAAACTCGTAACTCAAATATTTGTCTCCGCGGTCAAATCACAGAAAAAAATATTTTCTTGTTACGATGATTTTCCACTTCACTCTGAAATTCTTTGAACCTTTCAACTGTTTTAGACTTTGTGCTTCATTCAGTAAATATACTCATATCTGCTCAAATCATCTTGTGAAGGTCAGAAAATAACGATACCCACCACGAGCATCAATACTCATTGGACCGCATACATCAGTATGTATTATTTCCAATAAGTCACTAGCTCGTTCCATTGTTCCGGAGAATGGAGTTTTAGTCATTTTGCCCATAAGGCACGGTTCGTAAGCATCAAATGATTCATAATCAAGTGATTCCAAAAGTCCATCTTTATGGAGTTTCTTCATGCGCTTTACACCGATATGACCCAACCGGCAGTGCCACAAATAAGTTGCACTTATCATTATCAACTTTGCATCTTTTGGCATCAATATTATGAATATGTGTATCATTACGATCGAGATCCAACAAACTATTTTCATTGGGTGTATGACCATCGAAGGTTTTATTCATATAATCAGAACAACAATTATTCTCTGACTTTAAATGAATAACCGTTTTGCAATAAACATGATCAAATCATATTCATGCTCAACGCAAATGCCAAATAACATTTATTTAGGTTCAACACTAATCTCGGAAGTATAGGAAGTGTGCGATGATGATCATATCAATCTTGGAACAACTTCCAACACACATCGTCACTCTCAACTAGTTTCTGTTTATTCTGTAACTCCTGTTTCGAGTTACTAATCTTTAGCAACCGAACAAGTACCAAATACTCGGGGGCTACTATAAACACTAGTAAGGTACACATTAATAACCTGTATATCAAATATACCCTTGTTCACTTTGCCATCCTTCTTATTCACCAAATAATCAGGGCATTTCCGCTTCTAGTGACCATTTCCTTTGCAGTGTAAGCACTCAGTTTCAGGCTTTGGTCCAGCTTTGGGCTTCTTCGCGGGAGTGACAACTTGCTTGTCATCCTACTTGAAGTTATCTTTCTTTCCCTTTGCCCTTTTATTGAAACTAGTGGTCTTGTCAATCATGAACACTTGATGCTCTTTCTTGATTTCAACCTTCGTTGATTTCAGCATCACGAAGAGCTCGGGATTCGTTTTTGTCATCCCTTGCATTATAGTTTATCATGAAGTTCTAGTAACTTGGTGATGGTGACTAGAGAACTCTGCCAATCACTATCTTATCTGGAAGATTAACTCCCACTTGATTCAAGCGATTGTAGTACTCAGACAATCTAAGAACTTGCTCACTAGTTGAGCAATTCTCCTCCATCTTTTAGGCGAAGTATTTGTCAAAAGGTCTCATACCTCTTGACACGGGCATGAGTCTGAAATACCAATTTCATCTCTTGAAACATCTTATATGTTCCATGACGTTTCAAAAACTTTTTTGTAGTCCCGGTTCTAAGCCGTAAAACATGGTGCACAAAACTATCAAGTAGTCATCATATTGAGATAGCCAAACATTCATAACATTTGCATCTGCTCCTGCAATAGGTCTGTCACCTAGCGGTGCATCAAGGACATAATTCTTCTGTGTAGCAATGAGGATAAACCTCAGATCACGGACCAAGTCCGCATCATTGCTACTAACATTTTTCAACTTAGTTTTCTCTAGGAACACATATAAAAACATAGGGAAGTAACAACGCGAGCTATTGATCTACAACATAATTTGCAAAATACTACCAGGACTAAGTTCATGATAAATTAAAGTTCAATTAATCATATTACTTAAGAACTCCCACTTAGATAGACATCCCTCTAATCCTCTAAGTGATCACGTGATCCAAATCAACTAAACCATGTCCGATCATCACGTGAGATGGAGTAGTTTCAATGGTGAACATCACTATGTTGATCATATCTACTATATGATTCACGCTTGACCTTTTGGTCTCCGTGTTCCGAGGCCATATCTGTTATATGCTAGGCTCGTCAAGTTTAACCTGAGTATTCCGCGTGTGCAACTGTTTTGCACCCATTGTATTTGAACGTAGAGCCTATCACACCCGATCATCACGTGGTGTCTCAGCATGAAGAACTTTCGCAACGGTGCATACTCAGGGAGAACACTTTTGCTATGATAATTTAGTGAGGGATCATCTTATAATGCTACCGTTAATCAAAGCAAGATAAGATGCATAAAGGATAAACATCACATGCAATCAATATAAGTGATATGATATGGCCATCATCATATTGTGCTTGTGATCTCCATCTCCGAAGCACCATCGTGATCACCATCGTCACCGGCGCGACACCTTGATCTCCATCGTAGCATCATTGTTGTTTCGCCATCTATTGCTTCTACGACTATTGCTACCGCTTAGTGATAAAGTAAAGCAATTACAGGGCGCTTGCATTTCATACAATAAAGCGACAACCATATGGCTCATGCCAGTTGCCGATAACTCGGTTACAAAACATGATCATCTCATACAATAAAATATAGCATCACGTCTTGACCATATCACATCACAACATGCCCTGCAAAAACAAGTTAGACGTCCTCTACTTTGTTGTTGCAAATTTTACGTGGCTGCTATGGGCTGAGCAAGAACCGTTCTTACCTACGCATAAAAATCACAACGATAGTTCGTCAAGTTAGTGATGTTTTAACCTTCGCAAGGACCGGGCGTAGCCACACTCGGTTCAACTAAAGTTGGAGAAACTGACACCGGCCAGCCACCTATGTGCAAAGCACGTTGGTAGAACCAGTCTCGCGTAAGCGTACGCGTAATGTCGGTCCGGGCCGCTTCATCCAACGATACCGCCGAACCAAAGTATGACATTGCTGGTAAGCAGTATGACTTGTATCGCCCACAAGTCACTTGTGTTCTACTCGTGCATATGACATCTACGCATAAAAACCTGGCTCTGATACCACTATTGGGGAACGTAGTAATTTCAAAAAAAAAAAATCCTACGCACACGCAAGATCATGGTGATGCATAGCAATGAGAGGGGAGAGTGTAGTCCATGTACCCTTGTAGACCGATAGCGGAAGCGTTATAACAACGCGGTTGATGTAGTCGTACATCTTCACGGCCTGACCGATCAAGCACCGAAACTATGGCACCTCCGAGTTCTAGCACACGTTCAGCTCAATGACGATCCCCGAACTCCGATCCAGCAAAGTGTCGGGGAAGAGTTCTGTCAGCACGACGGCGTGGTGACGATCTTGATGTTCTATCGTCGCAGGGCTTCGCCTAAGCACCGCTACAGTATTATCGAGGTGGACTATGGTGAAGGGGGGCACCGCACACGGCTAAGAGATCCAAGGGATCAATTGTTGTTGTTTCTAGAGGTGCCCCCCTGCCCCCGTATATAAAGGAGCAAGGGAGAGGGGGCGGCCGGCCTAGGAGGGGGCGCGCCAAGGGGAGTCCTACTCCCACCGGGAGTAGGACTCCCTCCTTCCTTGTTGGAGTAGGAGAAGGGGAAAGAGGGGGATAGGAAAAAAAGGAAAAGGGGGTTGTGCCCCTTATCCAATTCAGACCTGAGGGGGGGCGCAGGCCTCTTCCTTTTGGCCTCTCTCCTCTATTCCCGTATGGCCCAATAAGGCCCATATACTCCCCGGTGAATTCCCGTAACACTCCGGTACTCTGAAAAATACCCGAATCACTCGGAACCTTTCCGAAGTTCGAATATAGTCGTCCAATATATCGATCTTTACGTCTCAACCATTTCGAGACTCCTCGTCATGTCCCCGATCTCATCCGGGACTCCGAACTCCTTCGGTACATCAAAACTCATAAACTCATAATATAACTGTCATCGAAACCTTAAGCGTGCGGACCCTAAGGGTTCGAGAACAATGTAGACATGACCGAGACATGTCTCCGGTCAATAACCAATAGCGGAACCTGGATGCTCATATTGGCTCCCACATATTCTATGAAGATCTTTATCGGTCAAACCGCATAACAACATACGTTGTTCCCTTTGTCATCGGTATGTTACTTGCCCGAGATTCGATCGTCGGTATCTCAATACCTAGTTCAATCTCGTTACCGGCAAGTCTCTTTACTCGTTCTATAATGCATCATCTCATAACTAACTCATTAGTCACGTTGCTTGCCAGGCTTATAGTGATGTGCATTACCAAGAGGGCCCAGAGATACCTATCTGACAATCGGAGTGACAAATCCTAATCTCGAAATACGCCAACCCAACAAGTACCTCCGGAGACACCTGTAGAGCACCTTTATAATCACCCAGTTATGTTGTGACATTTGGTAGCACACAAAGTGTTCCTCCGGTAAACGGGAGTTGCATAATCTCATAGTCATAGGAACATGTATAAGTCATGAAGAAAGCAATAGCAACATACTAAACGATCATGTGCTAAGCTAACGGAATGGGTCATGTAAATCACATCATTCTCCTAATGATGTGATCCCGTTAATCAAATGACAACTCATGTCTATGGCTAGGAAACATAACCATCTTTGATCAACGAGCTAGTCAAGTAGAGGCATACTAGTGACAATCTGTTTGTCTATGTATTCACACATGTATTATGTTTCCGGTTAATACAATTCTAGCATGAATAATAAATATTTATCATGATATAAGGAAATAAATAATAACTTTATTATTGCCTCTAGGGCATATTTCCTTCAGGTCATACCTAATAGTTATATCCCCAACAGCCGCGGCCGTGGCCTTCTTTGCCACCGCGGTTTCCTTCTCTGTTGTCGCGGCCGCGCACCTCGTCTAGCGCATGGGTTGCACTTGGGCCTCTTGCCGTTGCGTGGCCCTGCTGGACTGGACTGGCTCGTTGGAGCCGGTCCGCTGTAGGACGCGTTTCTTCTTCGGGGCCGAGGGCTTGTCCGCCTCGGATGCCTCCTCGGCCGGCTCTTCGGCCGCTTCTTCAGCGAGGGGGGTCCTGCCGGCGGCGCCATTGTTTTCCCTGGCAGGCCCCATCCACTCAAGGAATCTCCTCTCCTCTTCAGCCTCTTCGGCCTCGTCCACCATGGTACCGTAGCTATCGGCCTCTGCGGCGAGTGCTGCCTCATCTGCCCCGGTGACAATATATGCCACCTCTTCGTCGGTGGTGGGGCAGATGAGCTCTGGCTCAACGTGAATGGTGCCCTCCGACAAGTTGTCGAAGAACTGCTGCACCAACTCCACCTTTGGCCCATCCCAGGTTGGGTCCAGGCCATGGGCGTTGAAGACTGGCATCATAGAAATGATGTCAGTCAGGTGAGACTTGTTGCTCAATGGGTGCACCCCCGCCGACAACCTGAACGGGTTGCTGGTCTTGCCGGTTTTTGCGGCCTTGCCGGTCCTCTCAGCTATGCCGTCCTCATCGACTTTGAGCTGAAAGAGCCTCTAGCAGATGGACACATGCTGCATTGTCCAGGACGGAGCCTCATGATATCTGCTGCATTCTTGAAATCCCAGGCCGGCCTCCCCTTCTTGTACAAAGGGGCGATACGACGGCAGATGAAGTCAGCCCCAATCATCTCCAGGGTAAGGCCGGCGGTGACGAGGCAGTGTATTCTGGTGGTGGCGACCATGAGCTTCTTGTCATTGGGGTCGAGATCGCTCCAGTCGTTGTCACGGACCGACGGACTCCGATGAACCTCACAAAACAACCATGGATCCTCCTCCATGTTCCAGCACCACCGGCTCCGCCATTCATCCCACCGCTCCTTCTGGCCTCCCTCCGGTACACACCTTTGCTCGAAGCCCTGGGGATCCAAGTAATGCAGGCAGAAACAACGTTCCCTGGCTGGATGCGGAGGTAGGGGTGAAGTAGTGGCGAAAGAGTGCCATGTTGGGATAAACCCTGACAAGACCTTCGCAAAGATGGGCGAAGAAGGCCATGCACGCCACAACATTTGGCGTGAAATCCTGAAGACGGAAGCCAAATGTGTGCATGATGTCGTTGAAGAAGTTGGAAAAAGGGGGGCAGAGGCCGCAGGAAAAATAATCAATGAAGAAAGGATAAGTTTTCGGACCAGGCTTGGCGAAGGGGGCGGGGATGACCACCGTGGCGGGATGCCCCGTCGTCTCCCTCCCCCACAAGTACTGGAGCTGGTCCCTGAGGGTGAGCACGTCGATTGATGAGACGAAGAGGGCATGTTTCTTCCGCAACCTCACCAGCTCGTTCTCCGACACCTCTCTCCCCTCGGTGGCCTTGGCCGCACCCTTTCCCTTGCTTTCCTTGGGCGCCATGGTGGCTGAGAAGAGGCAAGAGATCTGAAAGCAATGGAGGTGCGGCGGCGGCAAGGAGAAGCAAGAATTCTGGTTTTCGCTCAAGCGAGAAGAAGGGGAACGACGGTTCCAAGATTGGGAGAAACAGAGAGGGTAAATGAGTAGCGCCCCTGCAGATTTCCCTTTTTTATGGGGAAGGCACGGACCACCTCTTTACCATTTACTGCAAGGTGACGCATGCGTGCCACGCCCATCCCATGCGCGACGCCCACGTCACGCACTCAATGCGGGTCGTGGGGAAGTGCAACTGACAAAGATCGCGGCGATCCACTTCTGCCACGCCCGCCCGCACACTGCTTTGGGCCTGGCCCAACTATGCCTTGTGCTTATGTGTGGCCCAGGCCCGAGGGCTCCTGTCGGTGTACAAAAGTATGGGTACTTCTGTACCCCTTACTTGTGCACGGGCAGTCGCATCCACCTCTGTGGCAAGGCCTGGCAGGGCAGCAAAAGACAAAATATGAAGACTACAAAGGTAGGTACTCGAAGGACAAGGAGTAGAAGGCGAGCTTGACCTCCCCTGGCAACACCCTTACCGGGGCAATCCGCGCAGCACCAGCAAGCCATCACCCTTGAGGCTGAGAGCGCTAACACCATCGACAACGTTAAGACCAAGATCTGAGAACGCATGCTTGGTAGCATGCAGATCTTCGTAGAGATTGATGGCCTACGGATCCACGTGGGACCAGAAGACGAAGACCACTGACAAGATCCTTGCCGGGGACGACTGTGAAGCCCCCCCGGCAAGCCTTGCCAGGGCGGTCATGGGCCGCGGCCAGGCCCGCGCCCGGCAAGGATTTGCCACCTTACCACCACTCCAGTGCGACGACCAGTGCGCCAACTAAGCAGGCACCTGCGTGGCGGCATGCAGATCATCGTGGAGGCTCTACCATCACGCCAACACGGTAGCTAGTTAGCCACCGTGGCACTGCATGCCTTGTCAGCCTGGACGCGTGTCGAAGCAAGGAGGAGCGGTGACGGACAAGATGGCTTCTGTTGTCGTCCCCAATAAAGTAAGAGGGCACGTAGGCAGCACATTAAATGCGTTTTTCCTACGCTGCCGAGCGATAAGCTCGTACACTGTAGCTTGCCACCTCATGCGTGCCACTGTGGCAACCCCTTTACATATAAAAGGAGGCCCAAGGCGTATAGAGAGAGGATTCAGACTTTCTGACCGTGCACGCATCGTAGCTAGTACAAGAAAAGCACAACCGGAGTCCTTCAAAGGTGTATCTCCGAAGAAGAAGGACGAGACCTTTTGGCTAAAATCCATGCCGGACTTGGCGGGCACCATGCCGTAGCCCGGGCCCTTGTAAGCAAGGCCTTCCGTACCGGATTTTATTGGCTAACGGCCCGGGCAGATGCTCAGGACTTAGTGCAACGATGTGTTGGTTGCTAGTTATTCGCCAACCAAAGTCACATGCCGCCTACCGCCCTACAAACTATACCCATTACCTGGCCTTTCGCGGTCTGGGGGCTTGACATGGTTGGACCCCTTAAAGGAGGAACAAACAAGCAAAAATACCTACTGGTCATGGTGGACAAATTCACCAAATGGATAGAATCCAAGCCTGTAAAGACGGCCAAATCCGGACCAGTGATAGACTTCCTTTCCGGGGTTGTACACCGTTACGGTGTCCCCCACAGCATCATAACCGACAATGGCACAAACTTCACGGCCGACGAAGTCAAACTTTGGTGCAAAAACATGGGCATCAAGATCGACTACGCTTCAGTCTATCACCCTCAAACTAACGGTCAAGTCGAACGGGCCAACGGTCTCATTATGAGCGGCATCAAACCCAGACTAGTGCGATCCCTCAAGGAATCTGACATGCACTGGGTAGAGGAGCTTGACTCCGTACTCTGAGGGCTGCGGACCATGCCGAATCGCACTACCGGATTCACACCATTTTTTATGGTATACGGCGCAGAGGCAGTACTGCCATGCGACATAATTCATGACTCACCTCGAGTGCGCATGTACGAAAAAAGAGAAGCCGAGCTCGATCGGCAGGACAGCTTGGACGCATTGGAGGAGGAGCGCGACGTGGCAAAAGCTCCTTTCGCATTCTATCAACAGCAGGCTCGAAGATATCAAAGCAGAGAAGTACGGGCCAAAACGTATAACGTTGGCGAACTAGTTCTACGCCCGCCGGACAAGAAAAAGGATAAATTAAAGCCCAAATGGGAGGGCCCCTTCATCATCGACCAAGTACTGACTGGCGGAGCGTACCGTCTGCGTGGCGCATCGGACAACCGACTCGAGCCGAACCCATGGAATGCAGCACGCCTACGAAGGTTCTACGCCTAGCGCCGGACTCCGTGTTCGTCTCCTTCCCTCGTCCCTTCATTTTATTTTTTGTTTTTATTTTTGGCAGTCCGGGATTTTGTTCCTTCTCCCTCCCCCTTTTTCTCACAAGCCCTTAGGGGCTCGCATGTGCAATATTCGCACGCACCCGACGCGCTACCTGCGCTCACAATACCTGGGGGCTTCTCTACCAAGAAGTTTATATAAAACGGGCCTCACGCCCAAAACATGTGTAATGCTTCCGCATGAACCTTTTATACACCATTATATGCATCGATATGACTTAAGTTTTGGCCAAGCTGGGTTGCCTGGCTCCTGTGCTTACCCCTACGTTCCCGTTCGTTCGGCTAGGTGGTAAAGGGAGCACCTTTGCGATTGTTACTGCCGGGTCAGCCGGATGTGTACCTCAGACTGGGTGAAGCCGAAAGCTAGCGTTCTTAAGGGAATATTCGGTCGGTGAGCTAAAAGATGATCTTTCGTATTTACTTTTTTTTGCCCCCAGATGCTTTTCTGCTCTTTCTAGCAGTTCGGACATGCACTTTAAGGCATGCCTCCCAGGGAAAAGGAACCCCTAACGGAACTATTCTCTCTGGAAGATGTTTCTTACTAACCATGTAATATAACATAACTAGTTGGGCACTTGTCTGCTAAAGCACTTATGACCCCTACGCCTTGTCTCCATGCATGCCCCGGTTCTTACATAACCAAGAGGGTATTCGGACACACTCCGGACTATAGGGTCCAGAGGTCGAAGCGAAAAGGTCCGCAATGACAAACGTTCTACAATCCGGCTAGAGGACATTTTTATGTCATTTTTACATAGTCAATCTGACTCGGCATATTCTTCTTCAATGCCATCTAACAGGCGGTCTAATTTACAGTCCTGTTGGGAATACTTTGCAGCCAGCTCCACCTGGCCATATGCCAAGCTGACCGGGATCTCCTTTCCGTCTGGACCTATAGGGCCGACCTCGGCCATGTGGTTTGGGTCAGCCTTCGTGTACCGAGTCTTCACCATGGCCCAGGCCTCCCTGGCACCTTGACGGCAAGCTGATATCTTCCATAACCGGAAGCGTTGCCGCACTCCCTCCAGCTTCTTGTCAAGCTCCTCAAGGCCTTCGGGCACGGAGAGGGATGGCCACATAGCCTGGATGACGCCTCGCATTGCCTGTCGAACTCGCTCGTGTAGTTGCAACAACTCGGGAAGATGGTCTCCCGATGAACCGGGCATTTCCTCCACCGGACGACCCATCAGCAGACCTACAGACATAGCTCTGTCAATCGACTTCCTCGCCGAATTCTTTTTTCAAAGATTCATTCAAGCACTTACTAAAAATGCCGCGTCGAAGTCGCCGATTCTCCTTCACGGCAGAAGACAGCTGAACGCGAACATCTTTTAGTTCCTCGCCTAGCTGGGTATTGGCGTCTTGAAGCTTGTTCTTCTCTTGCCTCACCCTCGTCAGCACATTCTCGCCAGCCTTTATTTGGCGTAGGAGTTGTTGCTGATCTGGATTTGCTCCGGCCTCATCTGCATTATTATAGTCAGGGTTGCACGCCTGCCACATTTCAAAATGGAGGTACCTTTCGAAGCACATATTACCTGCGGACGTCCCCTTGACATTCTCTGAAGCGGCCAAGGCGGCCTCGAGCTGAGCCTTGCACTCTTCGAGCTCCTGGGACAATTGCGTGTTCTTCTTTGTAAGACACTGCATAGCACATGATCCTTCAAATAGTTATCTTGACTGTTTCAAGTCTCGGGGGCTACTGACATATATAACCTTCAATTCTACTCACCTGTATGTCTTTCACATACTGCTCCGTGGCTCTGGCTAGACCATTTTGAGTAGCACGGAGATACGCATCTCCTGTATTAAAGGCGTCCAACGCCTCTGGAGAAAAACACGCGTCACGGAGAACAGTCCGGCGACGCCTGTGGTTTAGGGCACTCTCTACCTCTGAATTAGTGGCAGATAGCCCGTCGGCGCCCTCTGTTGGAGGAGCGCCCAAGGCGCGTCCCGTGTCCGCCTCCGCTTCCGGACCCGGCCTCGAACCTTGGCCGGCAGACATAGTCCTGCGGGCTCTCTTCTTTCTAAGAAAATCATGAGCATCAGTAGGACTCAAGGGCATAAACCCTAGGCGTTAAATCCGCACACCATACCATTGCACCGAAATCTCGATCTGGTCCGCACTTCTTTTTGGCCCGCCTGGTTTCAGCGGCCCTTGTTGGCTGCCCACCGTGGGATCGTCCTTCCGCCTCAAGGATTTACCCTGCGAAACATTGTTAGTGCACGACATGCAAGATAAAACATGAGAATACTGGGACTTCGGTCTTAGTTACCTTGGTGGCTAGAAGTAGTCCGGGATAGTCGGCCGTGATGGCCACTAAAGAGTTATCCTTGCTCAATTGATGAAATACTCCATCAACCAACTCCACACATAAGTCCGGATCTTCTTGGGAGTCCGGATCGAGGGACCGTTCTGGATCCTCGGGTTGTGGAGCAGAGCTGTTTATTTCCTTCACAGCCTGGCGCAGCTCCTGCTTTTAAACATTACTAGTCTAAGTACTCAACTATGGGAATTTCGAAAACGGATAGGCAAGTGAAAGTGTCCGCTCACCCAACTAGGAGGATTGTACATTGAGAATCCGCCTTCCGGGTTGACACGGAGGAATTCTTCCTCTTCCCCCTTGTACAAAGTGGATAAGATTCTCGTTAAAGTGGCGGCCGAATCTGGCCCCTTGCGACCGCACCGGGTAGCATCATCCTCCCCGTTGAAATCCCACATGGGGTGGCCTCTGTATTGAAGCGGCTGCACCCCTCGCGTGATGCATATGAACATGACCTTGATCATGGTCAGTCCGGAATGAGCCAACAACCTTATCCGGCTCGTCAGGTACAGGACGTCCCTGTCAGCTTCCCTCTGAGGGTTCCGTGGGCGCCAACTCAGGCGCTTCTTCAACGGGGCATTATTGAACTCGGGGAGGCCGATCCGTACAGGGTCCGGTAGGGGGACTAGGCATACCCGCTCTCCTCGAGAGGGATTGGGGATGCTCTCCGCCTGCTCTCCGTCGCTATAGGTAGCAATCCCGGCTCGAACTAGGACCATATATGCTGGGGGGAGAAGCCCCTTGGACTGAAGCACTACTAGCTCGCTATGCAGGACGGAACACCGCCCCCAATCTCCGGGCCGAGCGCTGGAGGGGCGAGAGGAGGAGCTGCACCGACCGGCCATGGTGGAATGGATCTCTGTCGAAGGCACTCTGATGAAATCTCGCGGAGGGAAGATGGTTTGAATTGGATCTAAATCCCCGTCTCTTTTATGGGCGGCTCATTAACGCAACCAGGGGGTAACTGAAAAAATCCCCTGGCTTTTCGCATTCGTCTGACACGTGGAAGATGGTCATTATGGGGCACAGAAGCAGAGGAGGGCAGCACGCACTAGAAGCCGGACACTATTCGACGGATACAGAGAATTTGCGGGGGAACCCGCCTTGCAATGCCGAAGATAACTTGCGCGCCAGACTCTCGTCATTGAAGCCTGGTTCGGGGGCTACTGAGGGAGTCCTGGATTAGGGGTGTCCGGATGGTCGGAC